>NW_026779409.1:0-106670 GCF_030144855.1 Hypanus sabinus
ATACACTGTCCCAGGTAAGTCATTCCCCCCTCCCAAAGTTTCCAAATCGGTATACTTGTTGTTGAGGGGAAGACCACAGGGGAACCTTCCTCTCCCTGCCCATTCCCCTTACCTCGTCTGACTGTAACCCAATTAGCTGTGCGCTGCTCCTTTGGCACAACTACCTCCCTGAATCTACTATCTATAAACTCCTCATTCTCCCGAATGACCCGGAGGTCATCCAGCTCGTGCTCCAATCCCCAACGCGGTCAGTTAGGAGCTGCAGCTGGATGCACTTCTTGCAGGTGTAGTTGTCAGGGTCACCAGCGGTCTCCCTAAATTCCCACATCCTGCACGAGGGGCATTCCAACAACCTGCCTAACATTCTCTCTCTTCTAAATGAGCAAATCTATACTTATCGAAACCTACCCTCGGCTCTGCCTGTTCACGCAGAAGCCTGTTGAGCCAAAGCCATCCCACTCTGACCCATTCCACTCCGACGATGGTAGCTACGACGGCAGCTGCTGTATGTGGCGGTCTTTAAAAAAAAACACACAACAACCTTTGGTGCATTGCGTTACGCGCCTGAGCAGTTTAGTCTCTTTTCCCCGATCAGTAAATTAGAAAGGCTTCTCTCCAAGATGCTTTTAGTTCTTCACTCTTAGCCTCTAGCTTGGATTTATAAGACCGTTGAAACATTTCTCTCCTTTTTGAAACGTCACGTACCTGACCAGTCCAGCCTCTTTTTCGAGGTACTGGGTATTATCCTATTCCTGCATTGAATGAGGTGGGCGAAAACCAGTTAATTACTTTTGATAACGTTTGGCATGTGTTCAGTATCATCGTAGGATCGGATACGATACAGTTGAATGCTCTGAAATATATTACAGAACGTACAGACAACATATTCTTTGTTTATGTTTCTATTGCAACACATTGCATCATCAATAACCGAAAAAAAAACCATGAATGAAACAGAGCATCCCAATGACGTTATCGCATTCGTCTATGGTGACAAAGTCCATGGAACCGAGCAATGAACAAGATCAACAGTAACAATCAGGAAACGAAGAGGCTGAGCCTGAGAGTGTTTCGCAACAATATTCATTGCTTTTTCAGGATATCATTTCGTCGTCTTTGAGATTTTGCAACTTTTTTTCTAGTTATCCATACCTTATCTGAAATGGGATTTTAGTTGAATGACATCAGGTTTCTTTTTACTGGAGCTGATGCGGGATTCGTCAGCCTTGGTAATATTGAATATTCAGTGTGCTGCAGCGAGTACGAATGAATGACCGCGAAGGGTCATCAGCTCAGAGTTTCTTCAGCGAGATCGCCGGCAGATAGAGACAAGGTTAATCTCACAGAGGAGTATTGCAACATTTCACCGTGTGAGAGGGTACTTCATCATTTCCCTTATTGGTGTCCCTAGTAAGAACATAGATGAAGTAACATTTGCTGCTGTGTTCACGCGTTCTTTGGACTGGTTTCGTTAAAGACAGCTGGTGTATCAAGGAATGTGGTGCAGACATTGTGTCAAATCTCTGTGTTCTGCCAGATGTGCCCTTCCATTTTAATTTGTGGCCTCTGCGGAGTATAAGCGGCCAGTTCAGAGAGATGTCCACTTGAAAATCGGAAGGATGGATTTTGTTTCTGTGTATTCAGTGCCCGGCAGTTTGAATTTTCAATGCAAAGACGCTGTCAAATTAAACTCCGACAATCCAACACGTTCGGCGCCTTTATCAGACCACAAACTGTTATTCCTTATCTATGGTACAATTTCATATTTAATGTTATTGAGCAGGGAGTGAAGAAATTGTTTCAAGTTTGAAGGAAAAGCGGAAAGTGAATCCCCGGTGTGATTCAGGGAAGATAGGTAGACTTCTGTTGGTAGTTGAGCTCTGAACCATCTCGAGATTTGAAACTTGACAGAAGGGTCTGAGTGCGCTTTAATGTAAGACGACCTATTCCAGAGTGAGTTCAGAGGAGCTAATAAAATAGTGTTTGTTAACCAAAGACTCAGACTCCAGTGGTGTTCCACTTTTGCTGGTCCTTTGAATCCGTTATGGGGTACATAACAAAATTGGGGCATGCGTCCGGGATATGAACAACATTTGCCGGCTTGTTGATTGAGTGATTATCAATCTTATTGGCAAATCTTTCTCTGAATTGCTCGTGCGTCGAAAACAGCAGAAATAGATATTGGGGACTTTCTGGCATTGCCAGACCCTGCGGTTTTGAACAAAGCTAGAAAGGATGATTTGTGGGACGTTGTTAATCAATTGAAAATTACGGAAGCAAAAAGGGTATGACAAATGCGAAACTTCGAAGGACAATAGTTGAGTACTATATCTCTACGAAGCAATTTTGTGAAGAGGATTTTAAAGCGTTTCCTGTAGGTATATAGGAGATTCAGTTGCGACTGGAGCAAATGAAGTTAGATAGACATAAATTAGAGACTGAGCATGAGTTGCAACGAAAAGGACGCTGACGAAGCAGAAAAGCGGAGAGTTTGTTTTAACCCACAAGGTTGAGCTTACTCAGAAAGAGTGTTTCCAAGAGTAAAGCGGGGAATATCAGGGGAACCTGGAAATTGAAAGAGGGTCTAGTGATGAAAGCCTGGAACAGGCAGCTGGCCCTATTAGCCTGTTGAAACACCTGTGGGTTTAGAGCGTACTGAACCTTGCGTTAAAACTCAGTTAAGGTCTGAGGTGTCTGACTCTGTTGAAAAGGAATGCAGTAGTTTTGTGTCAGATGGACTTGGTTAAGTGAATAATGGGTTAAACTCGGTATCAGTGGAAATTGAGGATTCTCAGTCACTTAAGTTAGACAGTGCTCTAAAAGTTGGTGATGAGATGAAAGCGGGTGAGGTAAATGTTATTGAAGCTATTGAGAAGGGTGCTGTTTCTGGACTTTCGAATAAAGTACTCGTGAAGTCTGGATTGGTTTCACGACATTTGACCCTGCTTTAAGGACGATGGCCTGCTGAAGAAGTATGCGCCACCCTGTTGAATTTTGTTTTGTCCTTTGAATGTGGCTTATTTTGAAGAAGGAAGGACGCACAGAGAGATATAGCTTAAAGTCGAGGTGGATTCGGTCAATGGAAGACACCAGTGACTCGGTTGCTGGTTTAAACTTTCAGTAACCCAAAAGAGTTAAGTTGAGATCGTCCGGGGTATCGATAAATGACTCTCACAAGTTTTCTGTAAATTAGTACAACTTTGCTGGAAGAAAAGAGAGGTGAGGAAAGTTTGGAACAGAAAAACCTGGTGACCAAGCGATCACTGCTTGGACTCTCTCTCTAAGTGGACCGTAAGGGTGAGTTTGTTTACATTCGGCTACGGAAGTGTGATTGTCACTTAGTTAATCCACAGGAGTGAATTCTCTGGTGAGGGGGAAAGATTTGTGAATACCACGTGTGTGTTTACCCTTTGTCTGGGTGTGGTATTTCACAGCGGAAAGGCACTCCTGTGGGAAGTCACTGTTGCAGTTATTCCGTATGTCGTGGAACTGTATAAGTGGCTATCACGTTGTGCATTTGGGGTAACCTTGTGGAATCTACCGGTAATTCGACTCTTGCCTGTGTTGTGGTTCCCTTGAAGATAATCCCCTTTGTGAGAAGCTACTGTTGGGGATAATCCATACGTGGATTGTGTTTGAGTATCCTGTGGCCACCATTTAGAGATGTCCCATAACTGAATTCGGGTGCGGTACCACTTGTGTTGAAAGGATATTGGTTGAAGATGACTGTCGGTGATCCTTCGTGTGTGGAGTCGTACACCTCGGAGATAAGACCTACTGCCATTGTTATTTTGTATTGCTGTAGCGGAATTTGTGGAATATGAAAGTAATGTCCTTCTAACAACGTACGCCTTTGGATTACAAATCGTTCTCTCTCTCCTCAATCCTACTCAACTCAACATCACTGAACTGAACTGACTTCATACCTATACCATCGTAAGACTGTATCATTTACCACACGAGGTGGAATAAGTTTGGGGTTTAATAATTACACACCTAAATATACATAACCCTGCTAACTTGTTTGCTTTATCTTGTTTATATTACTTTTTTAGGTTGTTGCTAAGAAAACAGTGTTTGTTCCTTGCAAAACATGCCAGAAAGTGCTTGAGGAAGTTAGATGGTAAACAATAATATGTGGGAAATCACAGTTAACACCCACTTTCGGACGGGTCAAGTATAACAGCGCCTCTATTTAAATCACAGATGGCAGCTTGGAAAAGTCACATATGCATAAGGCCCAGGGAAGTGTTATAAACGGTCGAAAGCAACGGTCTTTATATCACGGATTGTAAGGACAGGGTTGTAATTTTCTCCAACCCCGACCTCTGTCCCACAATCTCGCCCCTCCGGACTCTCTATCGGCCATTCTCTTTATCCTGTATTCACTTTCTAGAACCTGAGGCTCTCTCCACTCTTGGTTACTCAGGTCAACCTCTACCTTCCCGTCTCTCGCTCCGCTCCCAGTTTCACTCTCCTCCTCTGTGTCTCTCATCCTCCACGAACTCCCGCTCGCGGTTTCTCCCCACTCCAAATCTCTCCATTCCAGATCCCTGGCCTCACAGCGGTCGCTCTCCCCATCCAGGAACACATCACACTCCACTGGACTCTCGATATCCATCCTCCCCACTGTATCTCTACCAGAGGGCTCCCTCCCCGTCTCATTCTCCACGCCAAATCCCACGTCACTCTCTAAACTCCTCCATACTCTTTTTCAGATTATTTCTTTCCCGTGTCATTCTTTCCATCTCTTTCCCCTCTCCAATTTCTCTCACTCCACCCCGTCTCTTTCTGTTCCCATTCCCTCTCCGCTTCCAGACCTACCTCTCTCTGATCTTCTCTCTTTGACCAATCTCTCGCCCTCTCTCTCCCACTGTCCCCGTCTCTTTCTTTCGCTGCCTCTCTCCCCTGGTCTACGTTCTCGCCCATCTCTCTCCCACACCATCTCTCTCTCCGTCTCTCTCCTCCCGTTTTTCTTATCTCGTTTCTCTCCCCACCATCTGTCAATCCCATCTCTTTTATCTCCGTCCCCACACCCGTCTCTCCAATTTTACAAGGTTTCACTTAAAAACTAAAATTATAATAAACATGCGAATGTACTGGAGTGAATGTAGAGGATGCAGTTTGCTCGGATGGAAATTTATTTGAAATCATATAACGTCATTCCTTCCTTGAAGCAGACTAGGAGTTGGGGACTTCCATAGAAATCTGTGCAATTATGAATAACATGCACGAGTTCTGTAGTGCTAACACAATCTCAAAAACAGATTTATCTAATATGAGGGACATGTAAGGGTTACTCTAAGTTCCTGTAGATCATTTGACTTTCGTTATCATTTCATCCTTAGGCAAAAGGCAAAGGAATCGAATGGAGTTAATTGCTCGTGTTCAGTTGGTGAATATGATGAAAGGAATATGATGCTGCAGAATTAAAAACAAATACAAAAGCGGGAATGTTTAATAATTGGTGGGGTGTTGAGGTGTGGGTGGCCGAAGAATCTATTCCTGTGCGGTGTCTCTCTCGGGCTCCAAACCTGTTTTATTCTCGCCGCTTTCACGTTCTCATATAACGGCCAGTTCTGCTGTGTGAAGACAGAAAATACTAATACCTCGTCTGGATAGAATTAGATATTGTGTTTATTAATTAGTTGAATTATTGACGACAGCGGATATTTCGCTGCGCTGATGAACTGCGCTCTGAACTTGGACTGAGTTACCCCATAAATGAACGTGATTATGTAGCAACTTAATATCGTCAGCATGTATCCGGTGTGTTGAAATATGTATTCCGAGTCGTTGTAATTATTTTGATCTAGCCCGGCAATGGTGTAATAAAGGAATTCATCAACAATCACCGACCACCGGATGATAAAACTTCCAGAGATGGTGAGAAGTAAGATCACAGACCTCCTCCTGCTCTCCATCTCCGGATCACTGCATTTCTCTGTCTTGCTCTGACCCTTCAACATTTTACGGACGCGACTATTCACTGTAATGTGTCTGACCGTCAGAGCGTTAAACAGTAGCATTAAAACAAATGCCAGCATAACGGCGGAAAACGGCGGTGTCAGTATAGGAGCCCGGTTTTGGAATACAGTCCCAGGGTATATTGTCTATCACTTTCGCAGGCTTACTTACAAAGAAGCAGGGCATATTTTTACAAAAAAAAGCAGAACACCGGTAGTTGTCAGAACCACAGCCGTAGTTTTCCCGGTGCAATGTTTTGCCTTCAGCTTCTGGCAACAAATGACTGCAAAACAATCAAACGTGAAAGTGACAGTGACCCAGACAGACATTTCTGCGGCTGTCTTTTTCAGGAGAAAGATCACAGGAAAGTCCCTGGAAAGTAGTAATAACTGACCCGCCACAGAATGATCTCAAAGACGATAGATGCAGATCAGCCATCGCCATGGCAAACAGGTTGCGAGTGGTACAGATGGAGAGGCCGCACTTTCCGCGGGACAAGATCACAATCACCACGAAACTCACTGGGAGAAGAAAAAAAATAATGCGTGAATTGCTGTCTCGCCGTTATCTGTGTTTCAAGGCTTAACTGGAAATCCATAACAATCGAACTTTAAGTGTACATCAGCTCATTTCTGGAAGTTTAAACAGATGAAATTGGGTGTGACAGATGCCTCAAACGAGTTCATACTTGGTGAACGGGTACTGTACTCGGTACCGGAAGAGGAGTAACGTTTGGGAAGGAACATTTTCAACGGATCATCGAGGGCTCTTTGGAGAATTCAATTTAAATCTCCCAGCATTAGTTTGTTTGTTCCCCCCTCCCACCCACCCACCGATGAGTAGTCTGAGCACTTTGGCATCTTTCTTGCCTCGTTCAGTTACCTTTCTTCTGGGACTATCCGTACGGCGAAGCTCTGCTCCCTCCAGCTCTGCCCGTTCACAGAATTGAAAGTTGAAGTCAAATTATTTTCCCCCATTCGCATGTCTTTGTCTCCGCCTCGATTCCCCGTTTGTCACGCGCCCACAGAAGCCCCTTTTGCCTCTCTTATTTTATATTCTGCAACTTCTGTTGATCGGGGTTATTTCACAAAATGTCAAAGTGTCCGATCAGACGTTTCCAATTTTCACTTTCAATCGTTTAGCCTGACCCGCTGAATGTTTCAGGGATCTTGCACGTTCTTGCTTATCCCACCCAACGACCAAAGAAAAGACAATACCGGTACTTGAAAACATCTGACTTTTTTAGGGTTTGCTGCAAATTACTGCATCATTATCCCAAATGCTTCGACGTTCGTGGTCCGAAAGCGGGCGTATTTCATGAGCCTTACTCCGTCTGACTTTTAATGGACACCGCCGGGTTGCCTCCTAACCCTTGGACACATGGAGCAAACTAGCTAACTGAGTAGTTCAGAGCATTATCTGAGAGACTTTCAGATCTAAACGCTATAGTTATTTCGATACACTATAAAGAAGACTTTGGTGAACGCTACTAGGCCGAAATGCCTGTTAATGTCAAAAACGTCCTAATATTGTGTTGAATATCTCGGACGAGTCCATTCGTGTCATGCTTTCCCTTCAAATTTGCAGCGATATCTTGAAATCTGAATGTAAAGCCTGTCGCGTTGTTGTTACAACTCCAAGTAGCCCGTAAAGGTGACGAGTGCGCTGGATTATTGGTGTTTACTTCGACAAGCGACCGGGCATTGTTAAATCACAACTGCCTGCCATGAGTCCATCTCCCGGATCTTCTACTCTTCATCACTTTCACCTGCCGGGGTATTTTCAGCCAACTCGGTTTTGTCACGACAAACACGTGGTATCTGCAGATGCTAGAAATACAAGCAAGACACACAAAATGCTGGTGGAGCTCAGCAGGCCAGGCAGCATTTATCGGAAGAAGCACTCCCGACTTTTCCGGCCGAGACCCTTCGTCAGTTATAGATGCTGCCTGCTGCGTTCCACTGGCATTTTGTGTGTGTTGCTCGGTTTTATCACAATGCCGGCTCCACTCTCACTGATACAACCGCATCATAACACTGTCGGTAACTGAGTGAGTCCAAATACCGCTCTCACAGAAAAACAGTTGTTAGTTCGTCTCTGTTCTTACCAGGAACACCAATAATGGCAATGGTCAAGTAATATATCTTTCCCACAAGGTACAATGCTTCAAACATTCTGTGTGAGATCCTGCCTGACTTCCAGCTGCATATAATCCTGACGAAGAAACTCTAAGCAGCTGAACTTCCACGGTCATTCATTTATACTCGACCCAGCACGCTGAATATCCAATACTGCACAAGGCTGACGTGCCTTCCAACAGCTGGGGTAAAGAAATAACCATGACGTCACTGAAATATAATCCCAGTTGTGATGCGGAAGGTTGACAAAAAGTTGCAAAATCTCAAATAAGAAGAAATGATGATTTGAGAATTCAGTGAATGTTGTTACTAAATATTCTTAGGCTCACCTCCCGGTTTCAGAATTATTATTCATGGTTTTGTCAATTCCGAGAATCCATAGACTTTGTAATGATAGACCAATGAGACAACGCCATTCGGCTGCTCTGTTTCATTCTGGGAATTGTCTCTGTTATAGATCTTGCAACAGAAATATAAAGACGAATATGTTATTATCACGCTCCTGTAATTTAGTGAAGAGCCTTAAACTAATATCGCAGCCAGAGTTACGCAGATACTGAACGCATGCAAACCGTTAATCAGTTTAACTGCAACAACCGCAAATTTCTGGACGAACTCAACAGTTCAGGCAACATCTTTGAACGTGTTTAATCTGTCGACCACTCCGGACCAGACCCTTCATCAAATTAATTAATTCTGTGTCGAGCATCTCAGCTCCATCGATTGAAGCGTAATTTCTCAGTAGCCAATCATCTTAGTTCCTAGTCCCATTCCCGGTCGGACGGTCGGTCAATGGTCTTCCCGTGTGCCACGAAGAGGCTACCCTCAGGCTGGATGAGCTACTCCTCAAATTCCGTCTAGGTGCCCTCCAATCTGATGGCAGGAACATTGATTTCTCCGACTACCGATAGTTTCCCCTTGTTCGTTTCCCTGCACTGGCATATCATCACTTTTCCTGACCAGTCTGTGACCTTCATGTACTGCACTTCCTCCTTCCCATTCTTCCAGGATCCACACTCCTCTCCTATCAGATTCCTTCTTCTGCGGACCCTTGCTTTTATTTGACATACCTCCACCCAGCCTGTTATTTAACCCCCTTCCCCACTCATGAGACTTCACCTATCCACTTCTAGCTTGTGCTGCTCCCCTCCCCCAAGGTACTTCTTCTAATATCTTCCTCTTTCCTTTTCACCCCCGACGAAGGTTCCTGGCCCGAAACATCTTCTATTTAAATGCTGCCAGACCTGCTGAGAACCCCAATGGTGTTTGTATTTGCATTCAAATGATACACATGCATTCTTTCAAGTACTAGACCAGTGGCCGTCAATGTTCACACGGGCATGAAGCAATGTACTTCAATCACCGTGTACAGGACCCTCGGATTGTTGCAAATGCTTAATCCAACAGAGCATCTGTGTTCATTACACTTGTACCAATAATGACTATAGTTCGGCAGATGAACAAAATTGTTAGCCTTGTTGTCAGAGAGTCGTAATAACGTATTTGACAATCTGAGCTGCACTTTCACTGTATATATAACGCAACGTTATATTTTCTGTCTTTTCTTTTGCGCTGAAGTGTTACTTCGATGTGTTTATGTATTTAAATGGTCATAATTAGAACCATTCACTGTGTCTAGAGGTTCCATGCCGTCGTACCTCAATGCGTTATTGCTTATGGGATTCAATTGGTCATTTTGTCAGATAGTTTCCGAAGGATAGACAGGGGTCAGTATTGAGGTACGAGATGATTACCTTCCATGCGTGAGCTGGCCTGGGATATTCACAGAGGGACGGAATTCTCGAGAGTGCTGACGTAGAGACGGACAAGGAAATTGAATTTCAAACATCAATGATGGTGGCGTTACGGATTAATAATATGGTGTACAATACAGTCCGAATACCTGCCTCCACTGATGGGAAAGGTCATGATGGACTCATCGATAATAATGGTCTGATTAGAGTTTGGTACTGATTCTGATCCACATAGGTAATGCGTGTGATTACAGTGGAGCCGATGCTTTCACCATGAAGTTGCCGAACATGGAACTTTTCAGATAGCAGCGGATAATTTGTCATTCTCTCACTGAACTGAAGGAGGGAAAGGTGATTCGTACATTAGTTTAAAAGTTATCAGTGGCATACATTTGTTCAGTATTGAAGCAAATTTTCCATGTCAGGCGAATCAAGTGCGAAGGAAATACGCTTCATGGATGTGTAACGTTTAGAGTAAATTACCGTATTTCTGGTTGTGAGCTACACTATCTCCTTTACAATAGCTTGATAGGAAGAGATAGGACGTTCTTCGTTTTTTTGATATAACGATTTGATGCAACGATTTAGTTGCAGACCTGTCGACCCCAGCCACCGCACCTCAGTGTGCACAGAAAGGCCTGCATTCATTAGAGTGAACAAGGTAACACACGCGAGTTCTCATGGACAAACATACACTCTTGTACCATTCCTGGTTTCTCCGCCCCGACGACTTAGCCAAGTTGATGCTTTCCAAAAGCCCCAGCATATCCTCTTGGCTAATATTTGCATTCTCAAGCTTTTCAGTCTGCTGCACGTCATCACTACAATCACCAAGATGCTCTTCAACAGTGAATATTGAAGTAAATTATTCATTAAGTACCTCTGTTATTTCTTACGGTTCCATACACACTTTCCCACTGTCACATTTGATGAGTCCTATACTTTCATATCTAATCCTCTTGCTATTCACATACTTGTAAAATGCCTTAGAGGTTTTCCTAATCCTGCCCGCCGAGGCCTTCTCATGGACCCTTCTGCCTCTCCTAATTTCTTACTTAAGCTCCTTCCTTTTAGCCTTATAATCTTCTAGATCTCTATGATTACGAAGCTCTCTGAACTTTTCTTAAGCTTTTCTTTTCTTCTTGACTAGATTTACTACGGCTTTTCTATACCACGGTCCCTGTACCCTACCATTACTACGCTGTCTCATTGGAACGTACCTATGCAGAGTTCCACTCAAATATCCCCTGAATATTTGACACATTTCTTCCGTACCTTTCCCTATCTGTTCCTAATATCAGCTTCCACGTTCCTGCCTGAGCCTCATAATTCCCCTTACTCCAATAAAATGCTTTACTAACTTGTCAATTCCTATCTCTTCCTATCAAGCTATTGTAAAGGAGATAGTATAGCTCACGACCAGAATTTGTAACAGTTTCTTCACCCAAGCCATCAGACTCCTCAATACCCAGAGTCTGGACTGACACCAACTTACTGCCCGCTACGGTCCCTATTGTCTTTTTATTATTCATCGTAGTGCCTGTACAGTTTTGTGCACTTCATGCAGTCCTGGGTAGGTCTGTAGTCTACTGTAGTATTTCTGTGTTGTTTTACGTAGCTCAGAGTAGTTTTTGTATTGTTTCATCTAGCACCAATGTCCTGAAAACTTTGTTCCGTTTTTAACTATGTAGTGTACCAGCAGTTATGGTCGAAATGACAATAAAAACAGACTTGACTTGAGTTATGATCACTATATCCAAAACGCTCTCCTAATGAGAGATCTGACAGCTGACCAGATTGATTTCCCAATACCAAATCAAGTACATTCTCTCCTCTTATAGGCTGATATACATATTGAGTCAAAAGATCTTCCTGAACACACCTTACAAACTCCATCCCATCTACTCCCCTTGCTCTGGGGATAAGCCAATCGATATTTGGGAAATTAAAATCTCCCACCTCGACAACTCTTATTATAACAAATTTCCAGGATCTATTTCCCTATCTGCTTCTCGATATCCCTGTTACTATTTGGCGCCTATACAAGGACACCTAGCAGAGTTATTGACCCCTTCCTGTTACTAACCTCCATCCACAGAAACTCAGTCGACAATTCCTTCATGTCGTCCACCTTGTCTGCAGCCGTGACACTATTTCTTATCAGCAGTGCCACGCCTCCACCTTTACTGCCTTACTCCCTGTCCTTTCTCAAACATCTAAAACCCGGCACTTGAAACCATCAATCCTGCCCCTGAACCATCTAAGTCTCTATTATCTCCACAAAATCTTAGCTTCAAGCACTGATACACGCTCTAAGCTCATCTGCTTTGTTCACAATACTCGTTGCGTTAAAATAGACACATCTCAAACCGTCGACCTGAGCGCGTCCCTTTTCTATCACCCATCTATCCTCCCTCACACACTGTCTCCAAGTTTTCTCTGCTTGTGAGCCATCTGCCTCTTCCGCAGTCTCTTCAGTTCGGTTCCCACCGACCAACAATTCTAGTTTAAACTCTCGCCGGTAGCCTTATCAAACCGCCCTGCCAGGACACAGGTCCTCCTGGGATTCAAGTGCAACACGTCCATCTTATAAAGGTCAACCTGTCGGAAGAGAGGTCCTAATGATCCTGAAATGTGAATCCCTGCCCCCTGCTCCAATCAGTGAAACATGCATTTATCTTCCACCTCATTCTATTCCTATTATCACTGTCGCGTAGTACAGGCAGTAATCCCGAGATTACTACCTTTGGGGTCTTGCTTCTCAACTTCCTTCCCAGCTCCCTATCGTCTGTTTTTAGGAGCTCTTCCCTTTTCTTTTATGCCATTGGTACCAATATGTACCACGACCTCTGGCTATATTCCCTCCCACTGCTGGATATCTTGGACCCTGGCATCTGTGAGTCGAACTACCACTCAAAGAAACCACGCAGTTTCTCTCCTGCGTCCACAGAATCGTCTGGCGAACCCGCTAACTACAGTCCCCTATTACAACTGCCTTTCCCTTCCTTTCCCTACCCTTCTAAGCAACAGGGCCAAACTCTGGTCTAGAGACACTACCACTGTTACTTCCCCTCGGTAGTCTGTCCCCTCCAGCAGTACTTAGACAGGAGTACTTATTGTAAAGCGGGACAGCCACAGGGCTACTCCCTAGTACCTGACACTTCCCCTTCCCTCTCATGACTATTACCGATTTTTCTGTCTCCTGTGGCCCGGTGTGACTAACTGCCAATAACTCCTTTCTGTCACCTCCACGGTCTCCGTAACCGGGCGAAGTTCATTGAGCTGCATCGGCTTCTTAAGGAGCTGCAGCTCGACACATCCGGTGTAGTTATGGCCGTCCGGGAGGATGGGAGACTCCAGGACTTCCCACATCTGACACCGAGCATAGAACACCGGCTTCACACACATGTTTGGTTTCCGCAATTAACACAGGTAAAACTACCTCACCTCGTCCCGTTACCGGTTAAGCCTTTTTGACCCAAAGCCCTATCACTCTTCTTCTCTCTATCTCCGCTGCCCGCTGGATATGACGGTTTTCTTTTTAAACCTGACGTCAGGGGGATTTTTTTTCACGCACAGAATGATGTGTGCCTGGAATGCTCTGCCGTCCGCAGTGGTGGAAGCGGGTGCAATAGAGTCTTTTAAGAGCCTCTTAGATAGGTACAAAGAGCTGAGAATTATAGAGGGCTATGCACTACGGAAATTCCAGACGATTTCTAGAGTAGGCGACTTGGTCGGCACAATGTTGTGGCCGTATAGAAACATTATAGAAATTATAATTTCTTTTTTCTAAATTCTATGTTCTGGTAAAGTGTATTCTAAGACAAAGCCATGATTTGTCATTGTATTTCCTAAATATTATTGCACTTACTGGCTTTTAGCGGTATTGCTAACACTACTGACTTAACGTCTTTATCACTGAGACAGTTTGACCAGTGAATCTCCTGAAATGAGTTGTTTGCGAATTATAACTATTACCGTTACTTGACTGTGGAGATGTGGCTAATGAATGCATACGGTTGGCATCTCGGGCTTCTGGAATATGAATACGTTGTAAAAGATTAAATTAGGTGAAGAGAAAACATTCACTCCTGATTGTGGAGAAATTTACAGTAGTTCATAGTGAGGATATACAAAAGCTATTGAGAATATAACAAGCTAATTTTCCCGGATGAATTTAAGCAGAGCTGACCATACACCCAATTGACTTTCAAAGTCAATTTATGATCAAAGTACATATTAGTTAGTATATCTGTAGAACGCTTTCCGGCTGACATATTCCGTGAATATGGTAACCATTGTAGAATCAATGAAAGACGATACAAACAGCGGTACACATCCAGCGTTCAGAAGAAAAATAACTGCAATTACAAAAGTAAATAAAAAAATAAATAAAAAAGAAACAAAGAAACAAATAGATAATAAAATGCAAAGAGAAACTGGAAACTATCCAACACTTTCCATCAGCCTGCAACAGTTTAATTCCATGTGAATTACACAGGTAAAATAAAGTGGTACAGAACAGTCACCAAAATCCACTCATAATGACATGTTTCATTGCAAAAAGACAATCCTGCTCCAGTTTTATATTTACAGCCTTACAAGTATATTGCAACTGATCCATTATTACATATAGGTTAATACATGATAAACGTCTGGATATAATATTACAGGATATCGAAGCAAAAGAAAAACAATATATTTCATGAATATATCGATTGGAATACAGAAGTACAGAAATGAAAAAGGAGAAAAACTCGAAAAATGCTGAAATAAAACAGGGAATTGAAAGTCTATGGTACACGGAGAGTGTATACATTTTCCCGATTTTAATATCTACAACTGGTTCCATCCGAATGTCACTGCACAATAACAGTGAACAATTCGTTCTGCGGCAACGTCTGTGTAAATTTCCCGAAAGCCACAATACTAAACATGACTGGAATAGTCCGCAAGTTCCTGGCGATTGAGTAAGAGTGTGCTTGTCAATCTCGACAGCTCAGGCTTTACTGATTTAAATACATAATAATAAATATGCGATTGTACCGGAGTGAATGCAGAGGAGATTCCACATGCAGTTTCCTCGGATGGAAATTTATTAGAAATCAGGAGGCGAGATGACATTCTTTCCCAGAAGGAGATAACGCACTGAGGTTCTCCATAGAAATTCGCAAAGACGATTATCAGAATTCCTGAGGTCTGCAGTGTTAAATGCTTCTCCAAAGCGAAGGACTTGCGCAAGGTTTACTGCAGGTTTCGGTGGACTTCATTTCCGTCTTCTGCAAAATGACTGAAGTGACGAGTGAGTTGCATTTCTGCCGATTTGGTCTCCAATATCCTCAGATCCTGAGCCGCTGAGTTGTTATCCAAAGGGATGTGGCGGTGACGAGAACGGGAACTTGGTGTAAATAAATTAGGAGATGGATGTTTCGGACCGCGGGAGGCCATTTGGTCCGCTGCACTCTCAGTATACATACGTTAGGGAAACCAAAGGCAGCTTCTGTGATCGGTATGAGGAAAACTTGTGCTGAGTCCACGCCGGTAGGAGAGTACCCGCAACGAATGACTAAGTAAACGCTACTTTGAATTATCTGAATCAATACCCAAGCGGCGTTTGCCTTCAACACTTTCTCATTCTCTGCATTTGAATGTGGCACCGCTGTCTCTTGTCCCAGTTCCGACGGTGAGTATTGAGATAGTAAAACAAGTAACTGGTTGGTAGATACAGCATTGAGCTGGAGATTAGAATCACGGAAATAATAGTATAATTGTAGAGTGTATTTGGATACGAAAAGCGGCAGGTAATTAACGGCTTACATTTACGATACTGTAAGCTCTGCTCAATTCATAAATCCTCTAAGAAATGTATACTGTTGTTGGACCAGGCTTATGAAGATTGCTAATCTGGTGTAAAGTTAATCAAATGCTTCTTTAATAAACACACTTCTCGGATGACAAGAACGCTTGTCGAGGCGGGAACCTTTGCAAATGAACTAGGAAAGAAGGGGGTTTGTTCTGCAGTTACCTGTTCCTATTAATCCTGAGCATAATGAAAATAAACCGAGTTGTATGGATATTCCACGTTGCAATCCGTCAGTTTTGGAAAGGAGGAAATGCATTGCGATCCGAAATTGCTGCGGAAACGGCAAAATGTCGACCAATGCGCATCTAGACGTGAAAACGAACAACAATGAATTTGGCACCGTCCTGCACATTTATATACTGCATCTGGGAGGTAAATGGGTAAATACATGTTTGGGTGTAGGGTGCGGCTGTGAAATAGACACCGCTAGTCTCAGGGGTGATCTATGTGAAGAGAATGATGGTAGTGTTAAATGAATATATCTCATCTACATTTATTCGTGGGACTGACATAGGTTTGTGAGTCACTTTGGGGACTGTTCTATAGGAGGCATATCAACATTATAATGGATGAAGTGTTGAAGTTCTTCATGAATATCCTCGGATACTGGCCATCTGTATCCCGGGATATTATAGGAAACAAGATCAGAGATCATTGTGACCTCTGCAGAGATCTTCGTGCCCTCCTGATCAAACGTTAATGTTTCGAAAGTCCGAGAGATATCTAAAGATGTGCCATTACATGAAGGAAGCAGAGATAAGCCAGGGTAGACGAGTTTTTCAACGGTGGGGAGTCAGCTATTGGATGGGATTCAGCTGGGCGGGATTTGCCCGCAAATACAATTAATGTCGCCGGCAGAGCAGTCACTTTGAAATCGTGGGGAAATAAGTGACATGTGAAATACTGCGTATGAAGGTGTGGAGGAAGCATTTTGGAATGGAAGTCTTCTGTGTAGCAAGTTTTAACTGGGGAGAAAAGTCCGAAATAAGAGATGCATATGGAGTTATGTCCTTGATCCTGATTTCCTGATAGCTACCTTGCAGGTTATTTCGGCATTAACGAGGACAAATGCAGTGCTGGAATTTATTTCAAGCAGATTCTAATTTGATGACAAATAAATTGTAGAGACATTAGATTCAGTGAGGAAACGACGTTTTTTATAGGTCTAAGTGTTTCTGGGCGATGGAAAGAGATTGGGTTGAGGAAGATTCACCCAAGGACGAAACGTGGAAGACCTCGATGGAAAATATAGATCAATTCTGCTTCTACACCCAGTGGTGTAATGGTCTTTACCGTGCAATTTGACCGTCTGAATTAACCATTCACCTTTCGCTAAAATCCTTTCTCAAGTGCCTATTGAGATTCTACATTGAAATTCTGTGCTACTTCCTAAAAACACTCAAGGAAATTAGTAATAAATGCTCCTTCCTCACAGCTTCATGCAAGAAAACTTCAGAAATAAACGTTTTGCAGATGATAGTTGTGGCATGTTGAGCTATTCCCTGTGCAGATGAATGCATCACAAAGTTGATACAAACTCACTCGATGCAGGTAAACTCACAGTTGAAGTTAACATATCTGTATACGAGGATGCAGACTGCTTATAGCGAGTTGGAGGACGTGCAGAAGATGTACATAATATTCTGAATCCCTTTGCAGCTCTGTTTCCTCACTATGAGTATGGACCAGGTCCGATCTGATCTGCCGCGCGTTCCGTATAGATTCCGCCTCGGTCTCCTTGTGACGCCAATATTTCTGTCAGGTGTTCTGCTTCCTCTCCATCGCCGCGAAGCAACGGCTTTGTAGGTCATTTGACCGATGAGTATTAGGATGGGGTTCAGGTTTCATCGTCAAAAGGGGTGTGGCGGCGACAGAAGCGGAAATTTAGTGTAAACAAGTAAAAGGTAGCGGGGGTTTAATATTTGCTAGGAGGGGGACGTCGCGGGCTGCAGATGCCGAAGGGTCTGTTAGTGTGCTCTGTCCCGCTCGGGCTCTAAACCGGCTTGATTCACCCCCACCCCTGCCACGTTCTCCGAGGACCGCCAGTTCTGCGGTGTCAAGGTGGAAAACACTGCGACCGCCTCTAAAAATACTTAAATATTTTATTTATGAATTAGTTGAATAGTTGACGTGAGCAGATATTTCGCTGCGCTGATGAACTTCTCTCTGAACTTGGACTGAGTTACCCCATAAATAAATGTGTTTGTACAGCAACTTAATATCACCAGCATGTATCCGGATTGTTGAAATATGTACTCCGAATCGTTGTAATAATTTTGATCCAATCCAGCAATTGTGTTATAAAGAAACTCGGTAACATTCACCGACCACAGTGTGATGAAGCTTCCGGAGATGGTGAGAAGTAAGATCACAGACCTCCTCCTGCTCTCCATCTCCGGGTCACTGCGGTTCTCCGCCTTATCGTTACCTCTCAGCCCCTTACGGACGCGACTAGTAACTATAATATGTCTGACTGTCAGAATATTTAACAGTAGTATTAACACGAATGGGAGTAACGGGGTTAGAACGGTAGAGACCCATCTATATCCCACCCATCCGGGATACGTATAGTAGCCCGGCTTTGGAATGCAGTCCCAGGGTATATTGTTAATCAGTTTCACAGGACTATACACAAAGAAGTTGGGCACATTTTTAAAACAGAGCAGAACGCCGGTGGTTGTCAGAAGCGCAGTCGCTGTTTTCCCGGTGCAATACTTTGCTTTCAGATTCAGACAACAGATGGTGACAAACCGATCAAACGTGAAAGCGACAGTGAACCAGACAGAACAGTCTGTGGCTGTTTCTCCCAGGGAAGAAATGACACTACACACCGGCGTGATGTCCAGGAAAGATCCGGGGAAGTAATAATAACTGACCCGCCACAGTAGGACCTCAAAGATGATGGTTTGTAGATCCGCTGCTGCCATAGCCACCAGGTAGCGAGTGGTGCAGGTGGAGAGGCCACATTTTCCCCCGGACAGGATCACAATCGCCACTAAATTCACTGCGGGAACAACGAGAAGAATGAGTGAATTATTGTCTCGCCTCTCCTTTGGTCTCGGGGCGGAGATAAGTCTGAAATTGTGAACGACAAAACTTTTCTCAACGTTCAATTATTGGATGATTAAAAGCGTAAAGTGGGAGTCACAGATTGCTTCAAGCGAGTGTATGCTGGTTGAAAGGTTACGATACTCGTTACCGGCGGAGGGGCACTGTTTGTGGGAGGAGGTGTTGTAAACGTATAAACTAGGGCGCTCTGGGAAAATAAATATAACTCCAACACCTGCAAGTTTGCGACTGATGTGTAAAGCCAGGATGCCTCGGCAACTTCCGCCACATTCCCGTCACCTATGTTCTGACAATCTCCATTCAGCTCAGATGAAAATCTCCGTTTCGGTTCACTTCCAACAAAATCAAAGTTGAAAGAAAATTAGTTTCTCCCGTTCTGACGTCCTGACGAAGGGTCCCGGCCCGAAACGTCGACAGTGCTTCCCCTATAGATGCAGCCTGGCCTGCTGTGCTCCACGAGCACTTGAGTGTGTTGCTCGTTCTCTCGTTTTGCATGTCTTAGTCTCACTTCTTTGATACTCTGCTGCTATACATTTTCCTATATAAATAAACCCTATGTCAATAAATCCTATCTGAAAGTTTCATTTTTTGCTTTTAAATATATTGGCTCGCCCTTGGAATTTTCCGATTTTTTTGCACGTTAGAGTTTAATCCATTCAATTTGCAAAAGAAAGACAACATAAGTGGTTCAAATATCTGCCTCTTTCAGCAATACTTCCAAATTATTACAGCACTATTACCAACGCTTGAATGCTCATTGCTCCAGAGCGGAATATCGATTGATCCTTGCGCTGGGTTGGCTCTTATCTGCCCTTTCATTTCACATACAATAGGGCGTGGAAGCAACCTTGGTACACTAAAACGCACACAGACCAGTTTCCAATTTTCGAAACTCCCAATGGTTTGGTGTCTGACTCAGAAGTGATGTGTACCGCGATACCCTAACATTCAACTTGTATACGTTTCCGCATTTCCCTCAAATTTGCAGCAGTTTCTTAAAATACAGAGCAACATCTTTAAGTTTATATCAAAACATACTGCGCCATTGATTCGGATAAAGAGGCCAGTAAAGGTGTGGGGCGCAGGGAATGACGGGAGTTTATTTTGAAAGCGGCTTTGCATTATTAAATCAAAACTGTCTGCTATGAATTTACAGAATGAAACCACCTCGCTGATCATCCATACCGCATCTGTTACAACGGCCGGTTTACTTTCATCCGAGGCCACGGTTTAAACTGCGAGGGAACGTTCGAACGAAGGCAGAATTTTTTCCCAGAGCATGTACCGCACTCGCTGATACAGGGGCATCACAACGCTGTCGGTCATCAAAGACCGCACACACAGAACCGCAAAAGCTAGCTCGCTTCTTATCTTACCAAGAACACCGATGACGGCAATGATCAAGTAATATATCTTTCTCACACGGTAAATTGTTTCAAACATGCTGAGTGAGATTCAGCCTGACTTCCAGCTGCTCACGATCTCGCTGAAGAAACTCTGTGCTGATCAATCTCCACGGTCATTCATTTATAGTCGCTCCAGCATGCTGAATATTCAATACTACACAAGGCTGACTTGTCTTCCAACAGCTGGGGTAAAAATAAACATGATGTAATTCAAGTCAAATCCCAAGTGTGATGAGGTATGGATAGCCTAACACGAAATTGCAAAATTACAAAGACGAAGGAATGACGATTTACGAATTCAGTGAATACCGATGTGAACCACTCCCCGGCTCACCCCGGGTTCCATGATTGTTATGGTAGATCTTGTTCAACTGCACAGATTTTGTAATCATTGATAAACCTTCTACTCTCATTGGAATGCTCTGTTGCATTGAGGTACTGAACGCACGGAAACTGCGAATGTAATTAACTGCAATAAAATGCTGAAGGAACACCACAGGTCAGGCAGCATCGATGGAATTGAACGAACAGTTGGCTTTTATTGCCGAAACCCTCGTCCAAATGAATTAACACTTCATCGAGTACCTCAGCTCCGTCAACAAAAAGCGGGAGTTCTCAGTGGCCAACCATTTCAGTGTGTATCCCCATTCCCGATTCGACATTTCGGAACACTTCCTCCTATTCTGCCATGATGATGCCCTCTCAGGCTGGAGGTCTAACACCTTATATTCCGTTCGGGTAATTTCCAATCTCACTGCACGAAGATGGATATCTCCGTCTTCTAGTATTTCCACTCCACTTTCCCTCTTCTTCATTTCCCCGCTCTGGCTTCCTATGCTTCTCTCCTGCTGCCTATCACCTCCCGCGGCTGCACAATTTCCTTCCCTTTCTCTCACCATACGCTCTCGACCCCGATCAGATTCCTTCTCCAGGCCATTGCCTTTTCCACATCATATTCCAGCACTTACCTCGTGCCCCAACCTGCACCATCGAGTTTCACCTTCCAGAAACACCTACCACCTTCAAGGTTGTCCGCCTCCCCCATTCCCACACCTCTTTAAACAGGCATCGTCTACCTTTTTCCAAGGCAGTTGAAGGGTCCGGGCGCGAAACATCAACTGTTTATTCATTTCAACACATGCTTCCTGACCGACTGTGTTCTGCCTGCATTTTGTATGTGCGTCAGATTGAGGTCGTACCTCACAGCAAACTAGGCCCCATGGAAGTTCGCACTGGTATGAAGCAAAGTAATACAACAGTTCTAGGCATGACCCGCGTATAAACCGACAGATCATCTGTCTTCATTATCTTTCTACCAACAATGACCATTGGTAGAATTGTTGATAGTGAGGTTGCCTTTACACAGTTGACAATCTGAACTGCATTTTCACTGTAAGTAAGACACAACATTTAGATTCCGGGTTTATTTTCCCCTGACATGCACAGAGATGTACGCATGCGCTGAACCGAAGCGCTCACAAGAAGACCCTTTCGTGATGTCGAGATACTCAGTGCAGAAATACGACAATGGGTCGTCAGTTATGGGGTGAAATTGCTCAGTTTGTCAGATGATCAGTGAAGGGCAAATCGGAGTCAATAATGAGGCACGTGGTGAATAACTTCCATGGATGTAGCAGAGAGAAGGACAACCAATGTAAAAGAAAGAAAGAGGGCGAAGAAACGGACGGATTATAACATGTAAACTGCAAGAACTTCCAAAGAAGCACAGGGCCTCTGTAGTTTTAGACCCGTGCAGTCCCAGGAGATTTCCCAAGTCTGTGTAGTGCCGGACGACTTTCACATCTATTGCCTGATGCAGATGGGAATGCAGGGCGTCTTCGCCTTCCTCAGCTCCAACACCAACTCTTTCGTGTTCATGCTGCTGAGCAACAGGTGATTCAGCACACAGCACCACTCTTCCGTCCTCACCCTCTTACCCTGTCTGATACAGCCCTCAGCGGACGAATCTGTATTTGGCAGGGCTCCAAGTTGCATTAGGAAGTATTGGTATTTGGTGAACAGGAATGGGGACTGGACTGTGCACCGAGGTGCCTGTGTGTTTGAAAAGCAGCTCTGTAACCTCACATTCTGTGGCATTCAGAACATGTGGTCAGTAATAGGGGACACTAGTGGAGTATCTACCTGCATTTCTGTGTGCTTACACCTCGTAAAACAGGCGTTATGGTGTAAAAGCACGGAGAAATAAAATAACATGACTCTCACATTGCTGCCTTTATCGTTCAGATGGGTGAAAACCATCCAAGATTAAAAAAAAAATAAGCAACAGACAATAGGTGCAGGAGTTGGCCATTCGGCCATTCTAGCCAGCACCGCCATTCACTGTGATCATGGCTGATCATTTACATTCAGTACCCCGTTCTTGCCCTCTCCCCATATCTCTTGACCCCACTATCTATAGGAGCTCTATCTAATTCTCTCTAGAATGCATCCAGAGACGACGCCTTCACTGCCTTCTGGGGCAAAGCATTCCACATATCCACCACTCTCGGCATGATAAAAGTTTTTCCGCATCTCTGTTCTAAATGGCCTACCTCTTATTCTTAAACTGCGGCCTTTAGTTCTGTACTCACCCATCAACGGGAACATGCTTCCTGCCTCCAGCAAGTCCAATCCCTTAATAATCGTATATGTTTCAATCAGATCCTCTCTCATTCTTCTAAATTCCAGTGTATATAAGCCCAATTGCTCCAATCTTTCAACATATGCCAGTCCTGCCATTCCGGGAATTAACTTTGTGAACCTACGCTGCACTCCCTCAATAGCATGAATGTCCTTCCTCAAATTTGGAGACCAGAACTGCACACAATACTCCAGGTGGGGTCTCACCAGGGCCCTGTACAGCTGTAGAAAAACCTCTTTACTCCTATGCTCAACTCCCCTTGTTCTGAAGGCCAAAAAGCCATTATCTTTCTTCACTGCCTGCTGTACCTGTATGCTTTCTTTCATTGACTGATGCACAAGAACACCTAGAACATGTTGTACTTCCCCATTTTCTAACTAGACTCCATTTAGATAGTAATCTGCCTTCTTGTTCTTTCCACCAAAGTGAATAACCTTACACTTATCCACATTAAACTGCATCGCCATACATTTGCCCACTCACCTAGCGTGTCCAAGTCACCCTGCATTCTCATAACATCTTCCTGACTTTTCACATTGCCACCCAGCTTTGTGTCATCGGCAAATTTGCTAATGTTACTTTCAATGCCTTCATCTAAATCATTAATTTATATTGTAAACAGCTGCGGTCTTAGCACCGCACCTTGCAGTAGCCCACTGGTTACAGCCTGCCATTCCGAAAGGGACCCGTTAATCGCTTCTCTTTGTTCCCTGTCAGCCAGCCAATTTTCAATCCATGTCAGTACTCTGCCCCCAATACCATGTGCCCTAATTTTGCCCACTAACTCCTATGTGGGACTTTATCAAAAGCTTTCTGAAAGTCCAGGTACACTACATCCACTGGCTCTCCCTCAAAACTCCAGAAGATTATTCAATATTTTCCCTTCGTAAATCCATGCTGACTTGGACTGATCCTTCTACTGCTCTCCAAATGTGTTGTAATTTCCTCTTTTATAATTTACTCCAGCATCTTTCCCACCACTGACGTCAGGCTAAGCGGTCTATAATTCCCTGTTTTCACTTTCCATCATTTCTTGAAAAGTGGGACAACATTAGCCAGGCTCCAGTCAGCAGGAACTGTTCCTAAATCTATAGAACATTGGGAAATGGTTACCAATGCGTCCACAATTTCTAGAGCCTCCTCTTTAATTACCTTGGGATGCAGACCATCAGGTCCCGGGGACTTTTCAGCCTTCAGACTCAGTCTATCCAACACATCTTCTTTCCTCAGATAAATTTCCTTCAGTATATACATTACCCTAGTTCCTTTGGCCACTATTACATCTGCAAGATTGTTTGTCTCTTCCCTAGTGAAGACAGATCCAAAGTACCTGTTCAACTCATCTGCCATTTCCTTGTTCCCCATAATAAATTCGCCCGTTTCGGTCTTCAAAGGCCCAATTTTGGTCTTAACTATTTTTTTGCTATTCACATACCTAAAGAAGCTTTTACTATCCTCCTTTATATTCTTGGCTAGTTTACCTTCGTACCTCAGTTTTTCTTGGCGTATTTCCTTTTTTGTTATCTCCCATAGATCTTTAAAAGCTTCCCAGTTCTCCGGTTTCCCGGTCATCTTTACTATATTATACTTCTCTTTTCTTTTTATACTGTCCTTTAATTCACTCGTCAGCCATAGCCGCCTTTTACTCCACTTAGGATCGTTCTTCCTCTTTGAAATGAACTGATCCTGCACCTTCTGCGTTCTTCCCAGAAATACCTGCCTTTGTTGTTCCACTGTCTTCCCTGCTAGGGTATTGTTCCATTAAACTTTTGCCAGCTCCTCCATCATAGCTCCACAGTTCACGTTGTTCAACTAATATTGACACATCCGATTTTCCCTTCTCTTTCACATATTGTAGGTTAAAACATATTATGGTCACTACCTCCTAATGGCTCCTTTACCTCGAGGTCTCTGATAAAATCCGATTCATTGCACAACACTAAATCTATAATTGCCTTTCCCTGGTAGTCTCCAGTACAAGCTGTTCTAAGAATCCATCTCGGAGGCACTCCAAAATCTCACTTTCTTGTGGTCCAGTGCCATGCTGATTCTACCAGTCTTAATGCATTTTGAAATCCCCCATGACAACTGTAACATTACCTTTGCGACATGCCAATTTTAACTCTTCATTCAACTTACACCCTACTTCCAGACTACAGTTTGGGGGCCTGTAGATAACACCCATAAGGGACTTTCTACCCTCAGAATTTTTCATTTCTATCCATATTGACCCTACATCGGTTGACTCTATGTTCCCCCTCGCAAGGGACTGAATATCAATCCTCACCAACAGAGCCACCCCACCCCATCTGCCCGACAGTCTGTCCATTTGATAAGACGTATATCCTTGAATATTCATTTCCCATGCCCTGTCTGCTTAAAGCCATCTCTGTTATTCACACAACATTGTTCTTGCCAATCTCCAACTGAGCCTCAAGCTCATCTGTTTTATTCCTTATATTTCGTGCATTCATATATAATACTTGTAATTCGTTAGTCCCCTCACCTTTCATATCAATTCTCATTTCACTTGGCCACACTGTATGATCTCTTCCTGAGCTTTCTGCTCCATTGATTCTGTTGTCCTTTTTAACTTTTCCTATTTTCACTTACCCACTAATTCCATCTTTATATTTCCAGCTCATCCCCTGCCCCACCCCCACACACTACTTAGTTTAAAAACATCTGTGTTGCAGTGGCAAACCTGCCTGCCAGAATACTGTTCCCCCGCCTATTACAGTGCAACCGGTTCGTTTTGTACAATTTATCCTTACCCCAAAACATATCCCAGTGGTCCAAGAATGTAGGTCCTTGCTTCCTGCACCAGTTCCTCCGCCACACATTCCATTATCTCCCTGTTCCTGCCCTCTCCAGCAAGAGGAAGTGGAAGTAAACCAAAGATAACCACCCTGGAGGTCCAGCTTTTCAGCCATCTTCCGAGTTCTCTGAAGTCCAGCTGCAGAATCTCCTTCCTATTCTTCCCGATGTCATTTGTGCCGACATGTACCACCACTTCCGGCTGTTCAACTTCACCCTTAAGGATTCCCTGAAACAGGTCCGTGATATCCTGGATCCTAGCACCAGAGAGGCAACACACCATCCTTAAATCTCGCCAGTTGCTGCAGAAACCTCTTTCAGTACCTCTCACTATGGAGTCCCCCTACTGCCACGGCTCGGCCTGATGTCTGAGTCCTCGGCTCTGCTTCTGCACCAATTTTCGGCTCGCAGACCTGTCCGCCTCTCAGACTGCCGTATCTTCTGTCCTGACAGCTTCCAAAAGGGTCAACCAGTTTGCGAGAGGTACATTCCCCGGGGTCTCCTGCACTTCAAGCATATTTTCCTTCCTCATCGTCGACCGCTTCTCTCTTCCGGTATCCTCCGTGTAACGACCTCACTGTGGGCCCTGTCCAGAAATCTCCCGTTTTCCCGGGTGAACCTAAGGTCATCTACTGCTTTCTTCAGTGCAGCAACATGCTCCTTCAGAAGCTGAATCTGGACACAGGTTCCACAACGGTAGGAGCCGGGGGCACCATCAGTGTCCCTGACCTCCCACATCATGCACGTAGAACACTGAATCAGCTCAGCGGTCATGTCTTCACCCTCTCCAATTGTGTCTCAGTCTCCTCCCTGAGCGTCCTGGCCGAAGACTCTCGAGCCAAAGACTAACACTTTTCACACCAGACACTTCCCGACTGGCCGCTCTGCGGGAGCTGTCCCTCTTTTTATTTGCTTGAGTTTTGCAAGCTTCTTGGTCACCTGACCTCAATTGCCCAATCAGCTGTTTTCTGCTAAGTCAGAGCTATTCAAGTCTTGATTGCCATTCAACTGCTAATCAATTCTTGATTGCACATTCCAACTGTCAAAACTGCCAGTTTTTGCTTGAAAATATACTTGAATCTCTCGAGCCAAAGACGAGCACTTTTCACACCAGGCACCTCCCTCGTCCAGGCCGCTTCCCGACAGAAAACATACTCCAATATTAGGCAGTTCTATCAGAACTGAGAAGCAAGTGTAACAGTTTAATCGTGATGACAATTCAACTGCAAAAGGGGTTTCCCTGTAATGCTGAGGCTAATTATTCCGTCATGATCAACTGGAAACACCAATTTTGTAATTTTCAAGCAATGCGCAAAAAGCGCAGGAGGAACTCTGCAGAACAGGCATCATCCACGGAACATGTATTCGGGCCGAAACATTTCGGTAGGGTGTGTGTGTGTGTGTGTGTGTGTGTGTGTGTGTGTGTGTGTGTGTGTGTGTGTGTGTGTGTGTGTGTGTGTGTGTGTGAGAGAGAGAGAGTGTGTGTGTGTGTGTGAGAGAGAGAGTGTGTGTGTGTGAGAGAGTGTGTGTGTGTCTGTGAGAGAGTGTGTGTGTGTGAGAGAGAGAGTGTGTGTGTGTGTGTGAGAGAGAGAGTGTGTGTGTGTGAGAGAGTGTGTGTGTCTGTGAGAGAGTGTGTGTGTGTGAGAGAGAGTGTGTGTGTGAGTGTGTGTGTGTGTGTGTGTGTGAGAGAGAGTGTGTGTGTGTGTGTGAAAGAGAGAGAGAGAGTGTGTGTGTGTGCGTGTATGTGAGAGAGAGAGTGTGTGTGTGTGCGCGCGTGTGTGTGTGTGAGAGAGAGAGAGAGAGTGTGTGTGTGTGTGTGTGTGTGTGTGTGTGTGTGTGCGTGCGTGTGCGTATCCTTATTATTTCTCTTGGCATTGCACTATTTGTTGTGTTGTACACATTGCGGTCCTTCATTGAGTTTCTTGTGTATCTTGGATGCGCGCCGTTATTGAATCTCATTGTTCCTTGTGATATATGTATATAGATATGCTGCGATGCAAAATTTACTTTCAGCGCTGATCTTTCAACAAGTTGGGCGTGTTGTACCACTTACAACATCTGCATTGCAAAAGAAGGAAGAATACCCATTAAACCACAGAAGGTGAATATAATCCAGTCCGCAATGATCAATCCGATATTCCCAGATACAGACAGGTGTTAAATGCACATTACTGAGCTACGCTGCAGATGTGTGCTTAAGAACGACGAAGTAAAATGCTGTTTCGATATGGCGACCAACAAGGTGTCTGAATGGCCCCGATATCATTCTGTCCAACTAACAGCCACGGCTGAGAAAGTGACATAGACACTCTTCACGAAGGCTCTTTCTCAACGAACTCTGCAGCCTGAATCCGATGTAATGTGACCCGTTGTACTGCTTTCTGTTGTGACTGAAACAAAATATTTATCTTTCTTGCGTCTTTCTCATCCTCTCCAGCAGACTATGCTTTGATTGAGATAGTAAAATTACAGTGATTGCATTCTAAAGCAGCACAAATAAAACACAGTATTTACAGTATTTACTCTGTCCAGGAATTTCCAAAATTCCAAACTTTCAATGAGATGCCCCTCTTATCCGACTAAAGTCCTGCGATTTAACACCCAGAGCGCACAAATATTCCTTGCACGATAACACTTTCATTCTTGTAATCATCCTTGTGAATCTTCTTTGACGCTCTCCAATGCCAGCACATCTTCTCTTAGACGAGGAGAACAAAGCGGTTCACAATGCTTAAGGAGAAGCCTCACCAGTGACTTACAAAGCCACAACATCTCACACTTGCTCTTATATTTCTAACCTCTTGAAATGGATACTAACATGGCATTTCTCTTCCTTATCACCGATTCAATCTGCAAGCTTTCATTGAGGATGTTCAGCACAAGGACTCTCAACTCCCTCTGCATCTCAGATCATAGATTTTATTCCTGTTTAGAAAACAGTCCGCACATTTATTTCTAATTCGCAAATTCCCAACATTGTATTTCATTTGCAACTTTCTTGTCCATTCCCCTAATCTGTATGTCCTTCTGCAGCCTATCCGTTTCCGTAACGTTACGAACCCCTCTACCAATCTTCGTATCATCTGTAAACGTGGCAACAAAGCCATCTATTCCATCATCAAAAATATTTATATACAGCATTAGAAGAACTGGTCCCAACATCGACCACTGCGGAATAGCACTAGTCACTGGCGGGCAACCACGTTATTAACTTTCCTGTAATACCAAGTGTTCTTAACTTTGTAAGCAGCCTCTTGTGTGGTGCCTTGTCAAAGGCCTTCTAAAAGTCGAAAGATAGAACATTCAATGCATCCCCTTTATCTATCCTACTTGTCAACTCCTCAAAGAATTCCAACAGCTTTTTCAGGCAGGATTTACCCTGAAGGAAACCTTGCTGACTTTGTGCTACATGGCCTGTGTGTAACCAAGTACTCCATCACCTTATTCTTAAAAAAAAGTTGACGCCAGCATCTTTCTAATCTCCGAGGTCAGACTAACTGGCCTATAATTTCCTTCCTGCTGCCTTCCTCCTTTTTTAAAAAGCGCTGTAATTTTTTTTTATATTCCAGCACTCTGGCAGCATGCGAGAATCCAATAGTTTTTGAAAAGAAAAAAACATTTCTGAGCCACCACAATCTCTAATGCTACCTCTTTCAGAACCGTAGATTGAAGTTCCTCTGGTACAGGTGACCTATGTGCTTTTAGGGCTTTTTACTGCTTTTTGAACACCTTCTCTCTTGTAGAACTAACTGCACCCATTTCTCTCCCTTCACACAGTACAACGACAGGCAAACTGCTAGTGCCTTCCACTGTGAAGACTCAGGTAAAATATTTATCAGTTCATGAGCCATCTCCTTGCCCCGTTATTATGTCTTAGTCACTCATTTCTCAGTGTCTCATTTTTCTTTTATTTTTAACATACTGTACTTGAAAAAAAATACTATCCTCTTTGATACTACATGCCGGATTGCTTTCATATTTCATCTTTCCCCTTTTAATGATTTTATAGTTGCTCTCTGTATGCTTTCATAAACTGTCTGATCCTCTATCTTCCCACTAATGTTTTCATTGTTGTATGCCCTTTCTTTAGCTTTTACAATAGCTTTGACTTCCTTTGTCTGTCTTGGTTGTACTATTTTACAATTTCGGCATTTATTCATTTTTGGAATACACATGCCTGGCATCTTCTCATTTTTGGCAGAAACATTTCGCATTATTCGATCGAGTTCTCTAAATTTTCTTTTCAGGACCTCATTGTTTTCCGGAATGGCCACAGTTGTATTCTGCCATAACTGGCTACTTCCATTTTTCCTGACGGCCACCCGACTCATGCTATTTCGGAGTGACTACTGCCCTGTATCTTTGATCAGTTATATACTCGCTCTCGATACAAGCCGAAGGTCCAACACGAAGAAATCTGCAGATGCAGGAAATTCAAACAACAACACACACAAAATGCTGGTAGAACACAGCAGGCTAGGCAGCTTCCTTAGGGAGAAGCGATGTCGACGTTTCGGGCCGAGACCCTTCGTCAGGACTAACCTAAGGGAAAGATAGTAAGAGATTTGAAAGCCATTGAAAGCCGAAGGTAATCCAATTTTTGCTCCAGATCGCTAATAGATCTTTAGGGAGCTGCTGCCAAATGCACTTCACGCAGATGAATTTCCCCGGGAGACACAGGGACTCTCAGCTCACCAACTTGCGGCATGAACAGCACCCCACAGCACTTTAAATGGTATAGTAAGAGAGATAGGAAACAAAAATGAAACCTTAACAGACGCTTTACACAGAGCCGACGCGTCCTCAGAGACGAATGCCCCTTTGAGACAAAGGCTAACTCTTGTACTCTCGCCAACGGCCTACTCCTATAGAATGGGAATTTGACGTGGCGGTTGATGTTTTGCGATAATTTATTAATAAACGCACGTTCAATCTTGTACTTTGTTCTTTCTTGATTATTTAAAGTCGATTTTGGGAACTGCTGGAAATGGTTCATGCTCTGGGATAATCTAATGTCCATGTGGTTGTGTCAGCAGATTTAAGGATGCTTACGGATTTGGTGATGCGCGCAGATTGATGAGAGTGTCGCCTGGTATGTGCGCGAAAGGGATTTGGTGCCACACACGGAATTGGTAGTGTGTTCGGATTTGAGCATGTGCGCATGTTTGGTAGTGTGTTCGGATTTGAGCATGTGCGCAGGTTGGATAGTGTGTTCAGATTTGAGCATGTGCGTAGGTTGTATAGTGTGTTCGGATTTGTGCATGAGCGCAGGTTGGATAGTGTGTTCGGATTTGAGCATGTGCGCAGGTTTGGTAGTGTGTTCGGATTTGAGCATGTGCGCAGGTTTGGTAGTGTGTTCAGATTTGAGCATGTGCACAGGTTGTGTAGTGTCTTCGGATATGGTAGTGTGCGCGGGTTTGGTAGTGTGTTCGGATTTCATCATGTGCGCAGGTTGGGTAGTGTGTTCGGATTTGGGAGTGTGCGCAGGTTGGGTAGTGTGATCGGATTTGAGCATGTGCGCAGGTTTGGTTGTGCGTTCGAATATGAGAATGTGCGCAGGTAGGGTAGTGTGATCGGATTTGATAGTGTGCGCTGGTTTGATAGTGTGTTTAGATTTGAGCATGTGTGCAGGTTTGGTTGTACGTTCGGATGTGAGCATGTGCGCAGGTTTGGTAGTGTGTTCGGATTTGAGCTTGTGCGCAGGTTGAGTAGTGTGTTCGGATGTGAGCATGTGCGCAGGTTGAGTAGTGTGTTCGGATGTGAGCATGTGCGCAGGTTTGGTAGTGTGCTCAGATGTGTGCTTGTGCGCAGGTTTGGTAGTGTGTTCGGATTTGAGCTTGTGCGCAGGTTGAGTAGTGTGTTCGGATTTGAGCGTGTGCGCAGGTTTAGGCTTGTTTCGGTGCCTTTGCGTGTCCATGGATTTCTGCGTGGCTGTCGATTTCGGGTTGTGTCACATCTCAAAGTAGTTCAATTTTTAAGGTCTTTAATAAACGCACTTTAAGCATTGAACTTTGTTCTCACTAATTATTATCAGGCGAATGCTGTTATTTTGTGAACTTTTAAAAAGGATTCATCTTTGAAAATCAAATGTGCATACATGGGTGCCAGCTGGATTGGTGGTGCACACGGTCTGAGGGTGCTCACGGATTTGGACGTGTCAGTGGTGAGGAATGTCAAGGTTGTATCATGATAAGCACTTCATTAATGAATACTGATTTAATTTTCTACTCTTCTTTTACTCTGATTTTTAATTTGGTGATTGCTACTTCGTGAATTATCTGAAATTATTCCTCCTCTCGGATAAGTTATTGTTTATCTGGAGGGTGTAATTTGGGGTAATGACAGATATCAAGGTTGCTTCGTTTACAGATACTTTAATAATTTAACAGTGAACTTTGCTCTTGCTATTTTCAATGCGGATTAAGCCTTCTCGTGAAAGAAATAGGATTAAAATGATTCTCGCTCCGGGATAAGCAATTGTTCTGTAAGGTTCGCACTCGGTTTTCAAGGTGAACAAAGATTTGGAGATTTGCACGGCAAGTTTCAGTACTCACGGATTTGGGGATTTCCCAATGTCGGGACGGAGTGGTATCAGTGCCGGACTTGGGAGCGATGGCTCTCCAGTTCGAATCCACCCGGCTCCCATCCGTGCTGGGTTCAGCATCGAGCTCGCAACGCGGCCTCGTAAAAACAAGAAAGCCTGCTAAAAGAAAACACCGTCATGACGGCGTCGTGATGACTGCACTCGGAGTTAAGGGCTTTCTTCTTCTTCTTCTTCAAGTCATTTGAAAGCGGACACAGCTATTTTGTGAACTGTTTCTCACAGAGATGTGGTGCCTGCGGATTAGCAGTGTGACGTATATGAATGTTGTTTAATTTATAGATATTTTCAGAATCATTGCACTTTGACGTTTCAACAGTATTCCTGTTACTTTATGGTGGAGGCAGACAGTGTGTGAACGGTTTCAAATGATTCTTCCTCCCGGATACCGTTCAGATCATGTTCGGAGGTGGCAGCTTGTTTGGGATCCGCACTTAACTGGGGATTGCACAGTGTTAAGGTAAAGTCGGCATATATGGGATGCACAGAGTTTTGGGGGCTGCACATGGATTTCAGCATGCGTGCAGATTTAGGCGTGCACTCTGCCAAGGGGGTACTCGCGGATTTGGCGATGTGCGCAGATATAAAGCCTGTTATCAAATAACTGGCTGTGCACAGATTTGGAGTTACCTACAGTTTTGGGGTGCGTACGGATCATTAATCTCGAAATGCCCCCATTTTTGAAATATTTTGAAATGATTCCTGCTCTGGAATGATCTATTATGGGGTGTCAGCGTGTTTGTGATGTGCACCTATTTCAGCTTTGCGCAGATTTAGTGCCGTGCCTACCAATGTAGAGATGCACGCCGATTCGGGAACGCTCTTTGATTTAGGGGTGTGTAGCCCAATAAAGGGATAGTTATAGAATTCGGAATTCTAATAGATCTATGGTGTCGGGGTCAGAGAGATAAGAGTGGTGCCAGAATGGGACCAAGTTGATCTGAGGGCGGTGTGGCAATCTGTAGATAAAATTGACGGGCTCAGCGTGGGTGCAGGAAGCAGCACAATTCAGTCGTCAGTGGACTGGCAACACCAATTCAGTCGTGAATGTAGGGGCTGTACGCGTAGAGATGAGATGATAGGCCGGCGAATGAGGGACGAGCACTGCAGCTGTATAATGGACACTTTCATGTAATTACCGTTTGGGAGGTGTGAGTGGAACAAGGTTATCGCAGGGCCCAAATGGGCAAAAATTGACCGCAGTGGATAAAACTTCTTTGGTTTCAGGTCGGGTGACGCCGCAATGTCACGAGTTCTTCACAAACATCGGACCGAGTGGAGATTTCACCACATTTTTCAACTGTTCCCTGAACTTCGTCTGTGTAATGGCGTAAAGGGCAGTGTTTGTACAACAGCTCAGGAGCTGCAAAATGACTCCCAGCTCTCGCAGCGAATCAGGTGGACGCACATATGTGGCAAAAGCATATAGCCGATGCCACACAGAGTACACAGTGAAAGGTGCCCACAGCACGATGAAATTGCCCGAGACGATCAGTAATAAAACCAGGGATTTCCTGCGTTTCTCCATCTCCGGGTCTCTGGAACTCGGTCTGTTGCCGGTAACCCTGAGTCTCCTGCGAGCTCTGCTGATGACTAAGATATGCCTGACGGTGAGGCCGTTCGTCAGCAGTACCAGCATAAATGGTAATACAGGGGTAAGGAAGTAATAAAATAGTTCAATTGGTGTCGCGATATTCAAATAATGCCCTCTTACCCTACAAATAAATGGAACAGCTATCCACGTGTAGTACCGTGAGAGCCTAAAATACCAGTAAATATTCTTTAAAAAACCAATGGCACTCACTGTCCCGAAAACTACGGCCGCGGTTTTCTCTCTGCAATATTTTGATTTCAGCTTCTGGCAACAAATGGCGATAAACCGATCAAAGGTGAACGTGACGGTGAACCAGACCGAGCAGTCGGTTGCAGTGTAAAGGAGAACAGAATGGATATTACACCCCTTATTCATTGATCGGAAGAAAACGTCGAATGGCATGTACATAAGTGGAATTTTGCTCAATATCAGGTCCATGATAAGAACCAGAAGATCCGCCGCTGCCATGGCAACCAGGTAGCAAGTGGCAACTCAGGAGAGGCCGCACTTTTCCCGAGACAGGATGAATATGGTCACCGTGTTCACTGCGAAGAAAGGAATCAATCAGGGTAAACACATCAGGAAGCGTTTTCTTCAAACAAGCATATAAACTAATCCACTTTTCAGTAAGTGACAATGCCAGAACAGTACGTACCTGACAGAATAATACAATCGTCGCGACTACCATTCAATTAAAATTAAGCAGTTTTGCAAATCTGTGTGCACTCAATGCCGTCTGTTGGACCGACGATCAGTGAAGAAACAGAGAGCGGAGATTTCAGATAACCATGACTGGCGATTGGTGGATTTTGTTCTTCTTGAGGCAAAAGCACTGAATGGCGCATTAAATCTGCGGCATCTCAACTGTCGTGAACTAAGTGTCCCATTAGATAAAAAGCAGCTTCCCGTCACTGCGCGTCACGCAGGGCACAGGCATTGGCAAATGGAGTAGCAACCCAAAACCCATTTATTGCACCTAACTTCCAGTGTCCTGACCTTTTGGGACTGAACATTTCCTTCAAATTATTCCGCGAGTCTCCCCGTCTCTCTTGTATGTTTGTCCTTATATTCGTGTTGTATTTGTTACAGTCTCAGTTACGCTTTACTTTCTCCGCAACAATGAAGTTGATTTGTCACCATAACAATACGTCATCATCAATATTTCAAGAAATTCCAGTGGTCTATCATCTGTTACTTGGGCTTTAAAAACCGTCAAATGCAACTGGTGTGAAAGTATACAGTAATGGTCTTCGCATTTTATAATGTTTAGGATCCCAAATAGAAAATGCAGTTTTAAGAATACAGTGGGGAGGAAGATGGCCAAATGTAGAAGAGGGAACTCGTGATGACATTCGCGGAGAGAATGTTTCCTTTGCTTCAGTGGAAACGCAGGCTGACATGAAAGCTGGAAAGTTATAAACGATTTTATTCAGTTAGTATTCCGACCGATGTTGTTTCAAACGACCAGGGAGAAATGGAGGAGGAGTGTTCACGATGAGGTTTCTTTCCTACGAGGAGACAGATAATAAGATATACTGTTGTCGTAAACCTGCTCTGGATAATCACAACTGTCAGCACGTATTTCCTTAGACAGGAGTCCTGGATTCAGTAAGTTATCCAAGCACATGCAGCAAAGATTTGCTTAATTATCAATTGGGATGCGTGCCAGCAGCATTAATTATTATTATGAGAGATACACGTCAGAAGGAAAATGTGTGGTTAACTGTTGTTTTATAAATTTTCTTTAGAAGGGACTCACCGGGAAGAGCAATGAAAGCGAGGACTGGGTAGAAAATCACTTGAATGGCGATTAAAGCATTCGTGACTCGAACATCTGCCGTTATCCCTTCATCATCTGCAAAAATATATGGAACCATCCAGAAGATATTTTTCCCATTTCCTGTTATATTCCAAGCTGTCCTTCCAGAATTCTGATCCATGACATAACTAGATAGTCTGTCGTTACTTTCCCTCTTTGTGCAGCTCCGGATCTCTGTCCGTGGCAGGAGAGGCTGCTCCCACTGAAAGTGGGGAACTGAGAGAAAGGGACTCTTATTAATAAGAGAGAGAAAGCCTCCGGTGACGTCAACCGTATAACTTGAAAAGATGTTATTTATTTTCCATGAAATGACAGAAAGTGTTAACCCTTGGTTTACCGGGTAGCTGCTATACGTCTATTACATATACCGGAATTACCAAATTAATTAAAAAATAACTAAAAATATTTCGGTCGACTTAACTGAATATAAAGTAGAAAAATGGTCCTTAAGTAATAAACAAATGTATGTATTTACTTTTAAAATCCCGTGAAAGGAATGAGGTAAATTAGTGAAAAATCACATTTGATTCTTTCGTGATGTGTGTAAAATGCGAAATGCAAACAGCGGTTCTGAAACAGCGGCATTAGCTCAGGATATGTCAATTTTATAAGAGAGAAAGACTATCAGCTTTTCTCGAAGAAGGAGTTATCTTGGTAGCCGGGAGTAGCGACGAGGCAAGAACGTCAGACATGCGGAGGAGAGGAAGGCAGGAGGTGAGAGAGAGGAAGGCAGAATGAGAGACAAAGAATGATGGAATTAACTGTCGGCAGCAGGGTTCCGTCCGGCACAATGTAGATCATATCACTGAGTGGTCGATAAGTACTCTTCGCACGCAGTCTTTGCACTTGTGCTTTCACAAGTGGCTGATTAGTATTTCTCATGTCATCCTGATATAGTAGTAACTTAATAATATTCGACATGTGCACTCTGTCTCACTTTGCTGCAAATCCTCATGCTGTTAAATCAGAAAGAAACAAGGAAAAATGGTCCTCTTACTGTCTATACCCGTACCCGTATCCCACACAAGAGGACAGGCCGCAGTCATATAGACATTACCACTGTACGGCAGCTGATGCTTTTCCGCTGGATGTAAACAGTCGATATGTTAGAAAACGCTTCAATCCAGGGGCATCATCACCTTCTTATGAAGTGACTTTGTATTTATTGGTGATGCTCTACGTTTGTACAACTTACCCTCGATTGAAGCTCTCACAAAAACCAACAGCCACCAGTGCTCCTAATCGTTTGTTCAGATTATTTTACTATGCCTTTTTCCCCCTTTGTGTGCCTTCTTGGAATGTTTCGTGTTTTTGAACAGTATCCACCTTCATATATTATTTGCAAAAAAAAAAAAAATTCCTTTCCCCCTGAATAATAACATGGCTTATTTGTAAGACTTCAAAAGGCGAACGAGAACTAAGAAGCACGTCTCTTCTTGACTGTTATTAATCTCTGCTGTGGTTTCCAATGAGCTTCTCTTAAAGCTTAGAAATGTAGAAACAGCAGAGAGGACATGTTTATTCATCTGGCCATTTGACCGAAATGTGTTCAAACCTGGAGAGGGTTTCATTAACAGGTTACAATAAAACAGATTTCTTCGTCAGACAAAACATCAGGCAAGCACAGTTTTTGCACAGTTGGTGTCGAACTAAATATATTATTAGATTATTCGGTTGTCACCATTTCGTCCAGCCACTGAACATATTTTTTTATTTTCATCTGCTGATCAACTGGACAGTGATCAGATTTAGATTTGAGCGCATAAATCATAATTTTTTTTGGTGTAATTTCAACAAATTCCTTTTACGGATGTCTAACTCTGTGCAATAAACACTCCCTTTCCCCGGTCTGCTCGGAGTGCAACCACAGTCTGATGCAATGGCAATGATCAAACACAACGAGCGTTCTTCCCCAACAGCTAGTGTTTACTGATTTCCTTGTGTAAGATCAATACATCATTTGATCTTAACTTTTTGTGTGCTAGGAATCCCATTAATGATAGGAGATGAATTATTAATTACAAACGTTGTGCATAATCACTCAAAGAGTTGACATGCAGGTAACGAGAGCTCTACAATTCATCTGCTTCTACCACAGGCCACGAACGTATCAATCAGCCCTCGTATAAATGAGACAATCTTGAGTTACGTCACGCCCCCAAATGCACGGAGAGTCTGCAAGACCGTGCGCAGACACCTATTCGACGATACACCCTAAATCAGCATGCATCCCTGCTCAAACCCTCATATGCACATGTGATTATCCCAGCTAAAATATATTTAAACAGCTCACCAAATAATCGCCTCCACCTGAAAAAGTTGCAAGAACAAACAAAATGAAAAAAAATTGAAATCAGTCACACGCACAAATCTGCCGAAATCCACAAACCCATATATATCGATACACCCATTAATCTGTGCCAAACCCGCACACACTCCCAAATCTGTGTGCCCACAAAACATTTACACAGCGCCAAACTCACCACATGCATAATTGATTATACCAGTTCAAATCTTTCAAACAGATGAGAAAATAGCTGGATACACATGAGAAAGGTATAGTGAAAATAGAGTTCATCATTCAAATGCATTTATTATAAAGATATCTATAAATGAATCATGCTTGAGATTGTCATAGCTCCAAAATAACCGACATATTCCTTCCGTTTGAACCCATTTTCACCACAACCCGCTGAAATCTGCTTTCATTGTCAGATCCACACGCACCCAGGTATCAGGTCCGCAGCCCCAAATCCATGTGGCCCACCCAGTACACCTGCAATGCAGAAAGTAGTGTGCATCTCCTAATACACGGACACCAGCCAATCTGTGTGCGCCCCCAATATTCGCCGGCAGACGCAAATCTGAGCACATCCCCAAATTCATGTGCAACCCCATATTCGCCGAGGCACCGCCTAATCTGTGCACATCCCGATATCTGTGCAGAAGCCGAAATCTGCTCGCCCGCCACTTGCACATTAGATTATCCCAGAGCAAGAACAGTTAGACAAATTGGTGTCTTCATTTTAAAGAATAGCAAGAGCAAAGTTCAAACTTCAAAGTTCCTTGGGATTTATCACATCCGCAGATCGACCGACTCGCTGAAATCCGTGTGCTCCCTTAAACCCGGCGAAACGCCCGAATCTGTGCGCACACCTAATCCCAGTCCACCAAAATATTCTACAAGAGAAACGTAAATCTGTGCACACCCCAAATCTCGGGCGTACCCTGTTTGGCATACAGACCCTTAAAGCGTTTCGCATCTCCAAATTATGATGCATATTTGTCGACAAATGCTTTAAGAAAACGCTTCCTTGTGTGTTTACACTTATTGATTTCTTTCTCGGGAAAAGTGCGGACTCTGCAGAGTTGCAAAACACAAGAACAGAGATCAAAATTCAAGTTAAAATTATTATTGGCGTATCTATAAATGAAGCAACTTTCACCTCCAAATCGTTAGACACCGCAGATCTACGATAACCCCGAAATATGTTCGCACTCACAGATCCATATCATGACACCAGGCTTTGACCCAAGCCCCGAAGGGTCAGTGCTAATTCTGTGATGGATGTGTCTCATAGAAACATTGAAAACCCATAGCACAATATAGCTCTTTCGCCCACAAGGTTTTGCCTAACATGTCCCTACTCTAAGCTCCATGTACCTATCTAAAAGTTTTTAAAAGACTCTATCATATCCGCCTCTACCACTGTTGCCGGCAACTCATTCCTCACACTCTCCACCCTCTGTGTAAAAAACTTACAGCTGACAACTCCATTGTACCTATTCCCCAGCACTTAAATCCTGTGTCCTCTTGTGGCAACCATTTCAGACCTGGGGTGGGAGTGGGGAACCTCTGACTATACACACGATCAATGCCTCTCATCATCTTATACTCCTATCAGGTCACCTCTCATCCTCCGTCACTCCAAAGGGAACTGGCCGAATTCACGCAATCTGATTTCATAAGGCATGTCCCAAATCCAGGTAAAATGCTTGTAAATCTCCTCTGCACCCCTTCAATGGTTTCCACATCCTTCCTTTAGTCTCAAACGTCGACTCTGTTCCTCCTCATATATGCTGAATACTCCGAGAGCTTGACAGAAAGCCGTGAATAGCATGATAAAGTATATTGGTAACGGCTTTCGAAATTGAAGGCTGATGATCAGTTGCAGAGCGTAGAGTAGAAATTAAAACATATTGTGGAAAGTAGAATGGAGCGATCTAAGTTACACCAGATATCAGGTGACAATGCTGCGCTCGCGAGGTAGACTGAGAAAGGGCACTCACCCCCAGTCAGAATATTCAGTGAATACAAATCAGCTGGGCCCTTTCAGCGGTTGGGTCAACGATCGACTGGATAGTTCGGAAGGGTGTACAGCCGGGGAGAGGTTTTTGCAGTCATTCTAATAGAGACCTACCCCAGCCCTATAATGTACACCGATGAGAAGGCGTCATCCACTCAGCTTGCTGCTGACCATGGGGTGTTTAGAACCAGAGTGCAAAGCAACAGAAATGAGGGCGTCGCTTTAGAACGAAGATGAGGAGCAAGATCTTTAACCAGAGGATGGTCGATCTGTGGAATTCATTGCCGCAGTAAGCAGTGGAGTTCAATTCTCTATGCGTACTTTAGGCAGAGATTTACGGGAGAAGGCAGAAGATTGAGGCTGAGAGGGAAAATGGATCATGCATGATCTAAACACGGAACAGACTCGGTGGGCCAAATGACCTAATTTTGCTCCGTTTGAATTTTCCACTTGGTCTAAGTTGATTAGGTTAATGAAACAAGAGAAAAGGACAAAAAAAAAGATGCTGTTTTGTTAGGAATATGAAGGCGTGCGTTAAGTACTAGAATGGCTGCTGTTGATGATCTAATCACGGGAAAAAAATACCAAAGCCAATTACATTAAAATACACTTAATCTATTGTGTAAATGTGAAATAATGTATAATAAAACAGCATATTTACAATACACTCAAATAATGAAATATTACAGACTCAACAGCAAATATTGGCGAAGAAATGATAGATAACATTTATGCTGCTCAAATACGAAACCTTAACCTTTGAGAGATGAAGTACAAACACAACAATGAGAAAGCCTGGGAGAGTATTGATATGCAGAAGGATCTTGTGTCGGAGTTCGATCGAGGACAATAAGATTATAGCGATAATAGTCAGCGTAGATATTTCCCCGCCGAATGCCAGAAGGTTACTTAATTTGTGATAGGGCGAAAGAACCGCAAGGTTAAAAACAAAACACCGCTGGGAATTGTGTACAGACCCCGAAACAGCAGTAATGATGTGGCCTGCAAATTACAACGGGAGGTGGAAGATGCATTCTGGAAAGGCCATGTTTCAATTGTCATGGAGAACTACGATATGGATGTAGATTGGTGGATATCTGGTGAGTGCTTCATTACGGGATCCATAATTTCTAGAATATCTACTAGATGGCTTATCAGAGCCCCTCGTGTTTGAGCTCAATGGATCGGCTCTTCTGGACTGGGGGATGCACAATGAACCAAAATAGTTAAGAGAGCTCCAGCTATCAGAATCCTTAGGAGAAAGTGATCATAACATGATCGAATTCCCCCTGAAATTTGAGAAGAAGCTAGAGCCAAATGTATCAGTATATCAGTGGAGTAATCGGAATTACAGAGGGTGAGTGAGGAGTTGGCCAGAACTGATTGAGAAAGAAAAAAAAAACACTGGCAGGGATGACAGCTGAACTGCAATGTCTGGAATACGTGGAAACAATCTGAAAGGCACAAGATATATACATCTCAAAGAGAAAGAAAAACATTTTAAATAAATGATGACACTACCATGGCTAACGCCACGGCAGAGGATCTGAATGCGCATTTTGCATCAGTCTTCACAGTGGAAGACGTCTGCAGTAAACTGGACATTCAAGAGTGTCCTAGAAGTGAAATTTGTGCAGGGAAAATTACGACTGAGAAGGTGCTCAGGAGGCTTCCTCCTCTGTGAGTGGATAAATATCCTGACCTGATGGAAAACACCCTCGGGATCTGAAGGGAGTAGCTGGAGAGATTGCAGAAGCATTAACAATGATCTTTCAAGAATTGATGAATTCTGGCATTGTACCGGAAGACTGGAAAATTTCAACTTGCAAATGTTACTTCCCTATTTAAGAATAGTGGGAGGCAGCAGAACGGAAACTAGAAACCAGTTAGCCTGATATCGGTGTTTGGAAAGTTGTTGGAATCGATTGAAAGGAATGAGATTACCGAGTATTTAGAGGCACATAGCAAGGTAGGCTAAAGCCTGAAAGGAAAATTCTGTCTGACAAACCTGTTGCGATTTTATTGGGAAATTACAAGCAGGGTAGTCAAAGGAGATGCAGTAGAAGTGGTGTACTTGGATTTTCAGAAAGCCTTTGACAAGGTGCTATACGTGAGGCTGCTTAACAAGATAAGAGCCCATGGAATTACAGGGAAGTTGGTGAAGCCAGGGAAGCATAGGTTGGACAAGAGGGCACAACTTCAGGATTGATGAATGTCCATTTAGAATTGAGATGAGGACAAATTAGCTTAGTCAGAGGGTGGTAAATCAGTGGAACTTGTTACCACGAGCGTCTGCGGAGGCCAGAACATTCGATGTATTTAATTCAGGAATAGATAGGTTCTTGATTAACTAGGTCATCAAAGAGTATGTGGTGAAGAGACAGGGAAGTGAGGATGACTGGAAGATTTGGATCAACACATGATTGACTGGTGCAGCAGACTCAACAGGCCGAATGGAATACTTTCACTTATATCTTATGGCTATCTGGTCTTAATACGGGATTTCAAAATGAAAATAAAAAGCAAAAGGGAGGGTGAACAATTGAGCAAGAGTAGTGGGAGGTTGGAGCACTGGAAAGTGATTATGAAGGGAAAGATCGAGTACGAAAGTATGATAGCGAATAATATCAGTAAGGACATCAATCTCTTCTTCATATATAAAAAGTAAGAAAAATAGCAAGACTGGACATCAGATCGCTGAACAACGATGCTGGAGATGTAGCACTGTGGGACCATCAAATACCGGAAGAACTAAAAAAATATCTTGCATCAGTCTTCGCTGTGGAAGACACTAGCAGTGTGTTGGAAATTTGTGGTGTCATGGGTATGAGGTGTGTGAAGTTACCATGACGGGAGAGTAGGTTAGTGAGTAACTCAAATATCTGAAGGTAGATCAGATGGACCATACGGTGTAAGAGTTGGCTGAAGACATGGTTGACGTATTATAAATGATCTTGCAACAACCACTCGGTCTGCAATGTTTCCGGAAGACTGGAAGATTGTAAATCTCACTTCACTTTTCAAGCAGGGAGAGACAGAAGAAAGGAAAATCTAAGCCATTTTTTTGACCACAGGGGTTGGGAAGATGTCCTTTTCACCACAGAGCTGGCGTGTACAGAAGACTCGAGATCCTCGGTGATCTTTATGCCGAGGAATTCGAAACATTTCATCCTCTCAACAACAGATCCATTAATGTCAATAGGAACTCAAGGTAAGAAGCAATTCCAGTGGTCACATCAAACACTGTGCCAAAAATCTTCTGTTTGGGCTTTCCCGAAGCTTCGTACTATCCTCCACTTCTAGTGTTCCCGATGGTGAATTCTCACTCTGAACTTCGACCCATCAGCGAGCGTCTTGGCAAAGGATGGGAATATAAGTCGACACTGAGACCCGTGTTTAGGTAGGCGATAAGGAATAATTGTTAACATAATTAGCACACACAGTAACGCCTCCAGCCTGGTTTTCATTTGAACATTCATGTTTTATTCAATATTTGTAATCATTTATCAATTGTATAGAACTCCATTTTTCCCGATTATGGTGTGTGGACCAAGCTTCATAATATACGCTATTGGGCTGCTTCTCAAATAAAACTATTGTATGTTTGCATGAATTTGGGTATTAGTGTTTGTAAAAGAATGTCGATTTGGAACAGTGCAAGCCGAAGGAGAGTGGTCATTCACTGAGTACATGTACAGATATTTGGCTCATTTCTGAACGCGTCCCACTTACCAGAAAACGTCCATCCCCAATCGACACTTGTTAAGTGTTTTTGATACTGTCAAAATTGACCTTTCTCCAATGAAAATTCTCAACACACGAAAGCTCGTTTACATATTTACATTGAAACCAATGGCATTGTGATCACGAGTTACGAGTTCGTTAGATCAAGCTTTTATCTCTTGCCCCGACTCATTAATTTCATAATAGTATATAAAGTATCGCAAACGCTCTCTGCAGCTAGTAAAAATCATGAACACATTGGACGATCTCCTAACGCGGGGCCGAATGGTCTACTTCTGCACCTATTGTCTATTGTCATATAGTCCTTTAACAGTGTGGAATTAACAATCAACGTGCGGAATGTTAAAAACACCTACTCTAACAACCGTAATGATTTGCAATAAACAGCGATATCTCCTCAACATTGGCCGTCAAAGTACTATTGACTATTGTGTGGCTAGTAAACTATCCCCATTAACGTGATCATACCTTTCCCCTTTTTCAGTTTCACTCATAAAACCACAATAGTTTAATTCTGCATCTGTCCTGACTGAAGTCAGCCGTGACATTTTCGCTGATTATTAACGCTACTTTTCCTGCTTTAGTCCATCCCGCTCTATCACTCTGAAACAAAGAAACTCAGTGATACTGAAATGCCAGACCAGACTCTTCTGCAACCAAGTCTCATAAACGGCTAAGTTACCATGATACCAGGTTTTGATCCTAGCCCAGAGTTCATCGACTTATTCTCCGATACTTCTGCGACTGAAGTATACGCAGTGCAGAGCACTAGTCGTACCTTCCTGCCTTTGTGTGAGATCTTATCAAAATGTCGGTACAATCTCTCCACTAACTGTTCTGGCACGCTCGTTCCCACCTCCCTACAAATGTTATTTAAACTTAATCATGCAGCGCTAGCTAACCTTCGGCAGGATATTATCATTTCTAGTTCACGTGCAAATCGTCTTTATCAATGGGTCTCAGGTTCCCTGGAAGAGAGATCAATGATCGAAAAATCGTATGGCCTCCCTCCTGCACCAGACCATTAGCCACGTGTTAATCTGCATCATATTTCCTGTACTGGCCTGATAAGGACGCGGCACGAGTCGCCGTCAGAACCCCGAAGATCCTGCCCTACACCTCAGCACCTAAATCTCTGAATTTCCATTGCAGAAATTCGTCACTGTTCCTACCGATGTCATTGGCACCGAGCTGGAGCCAACCCCTGCCGGCTCACGCTCCTACTGGAGAATGTTCAAGACTTAATCCAAATACTCCCTGACCCTGGCACACGGGGGGCAAAATACCATCCAGGAATCTGTTCTTCCCTTACCAGTCTGAGTCACAGACCATACTCAGTGCCAGAGATCCGACCTCTATGTCTTTCCCCGTCCAGGTCATCCAACCAGAAACGCATCCAGGTGTTGCTGACGGTGATGGCCGTAGAGATAGTCTGCACTGGGTCTTTAAAACCTTTTTCCTCCTGATTGTCACCCAGTTTTCTGTGTCCTTCACCCTGGCTGTCCTATCACTCTATATGCGCAGGTCCATCAGGTCCGAGGCTCTGAATGAACCGGAGTTCATCCAGCTTCAACTCCTGCACCCCAGGGCGGATTGCTACACGCTGCAGCTGTGAGCACTTCCGGCAGGAGTCGTCATCAGGAACTCTGGAGGCCTCCCCGTCTTTCACATCCCGCGAGGAGCCTTTTACTGAGTCGATGACATCCAGAGCCTGTCCCTGCCCTGTGTTAATGTGTTCAGTGCCGTTAACACTGGATCAGAGAACCTGAGCGAATTACGTTCTGTAATGCGTCTCATCTCTCAGAAAGGCCGCTGCTCTAACGTCCAAAACACCCTGCTTCTGTTTCCTCTCCGACAGATTAAACATTGATCTACAAGCCTGAGCAACATTCTGACTGTAATAACTCATCCGTGACGGAATGATGAAACAAACACAGGAGACCAAACGGCCTTTCTGCACGATGTCTTATGTTCTTGCGAAACTTGGCACATCTTCGCTTTCTTCCACAATCATCAGATTATTGGGCCTTGTAGTCTACTTAACAGCATCCATCTGTAAAGCAGCGCTGCTCGGTATCATTGAACAACCGGTAATCAGTTTCTGTTGACATTGTTGCGATCAACTCCCACCCAGTTTTCAGATTCAGTCCTGTCTATAAACGTTTATTTCTCTGCTTCCCTAAATGTAAAATTATTGAGTCTTCCAAGCGTTCTCATCCATCTCAGCAAACATCCTTCACAAATTCTTGCCGAGACGCGTCTCACGAGTCTTCGTTTTGGAATTGTTTTACAGCTTTACTTTCCACAGAAGTTGCCTAACCTGAGAAAATTGTAACACTCTCGCTTTCATTTCCGATTGGCAGGTCGATATGCGTGATTGTGTGTATATAACTTTGCTTACAAGTCAGGCATTCTTTCCGTTCTCAAACACACATCAAAAGTTGTCAGGGTGGCCGAGTGGTCTAAGGCGCCAGACTCAAGGAATGAAAGTCGTTCCACCAAACGGGAGTGTTCTGGTCTCCATCTGGGGTCGTGGGTTCGAATCCCACTCCTGACATAATTTGTCTTTAAGCATTCAATCGAGGCGACGTTATTTCTGCAAACAAACCTTGGGTTGTTGAGGTGGATTAGAAAAACTGTTGGAGGATAAGATTATGTTTTTGACACTGTCCATCGCATTACAATAGATCACCGTACACCGAACTGTGGGTAAGTGATTTATTCAGAAACAATTTCACGGTGAAGGATCTCGTCCCGAAACGCCGACTGCTTACGTCTGTCCATAGATGCAGCCTGGTCTGCTGAGCTCCTCCTGGCATACTCAGCTGATCAATATAGTTTCTAAAGTGAAATGATTGGTCGTCGGAATATTCAATGGTTGGGCATGTAGTGTACACTATCACCTTTTGATCAAAAGTCCGGTGTCGGATGGGTAGTAACTGTTCTTGAACGTGGTGGTGCGAATCCTGAGGCTCTTGTACCATCTACCCAATGGCAGCAGCGAAAAAAGAGCATGGCAGGACGGTGACGACCTCTGACAGTGGATGCTGTTTTTCTATGACTGCGTTTTATGTGGATGTGCCTAATGTTTGGCAGTGCTTTTCCCGTGATGGACTGGGCAAAATTCAATAAACTTTTTAAAGATTTTCCTTCAAAGGTACGGTATTTCCGTACCCTGTCTCAATGCAGACAGACAATATACTCTCTACGAAACCTCTTTAGAAGCTCATCAAGGTTTTTGATCTCATGCTGAATCTCCGCAGTCTCCTTAGAAAGCAAAGGATAAAGTCATTCCAACAATTTAAAGTTCCAGACGCGCCCCGCCTCTGATCCTTCAAGGAGAACTGGCTCAAAAACCTCTGGTTTTCCCTCTGCTGAAGACAACAATCAGTCCTTGGTTTTGCCGACATAAAGTTATGGATTGTTGGCACATCGTGTTTGAAACGATCCCCTCTTAGTTGAAATGTATGCCCTAAGAGAGGATCGTTTAAAGACTTGTAAACCCTGGAATGGAGATAACTTTTGCATGCACTACCAATATCTATGCCTGAAAATCTAAGAAACGTCTGTCGGATTCCCCCTCACCTCCGATGGTCCAGAGAAAAAGAACAAGTTTGACTAAACTCTCGTTATTGCACAAACCGTCTATTTCAGGTAGCATCTTGGTGATGCTCTTCCGCACACTCTCCGAATCCTCGTCATCCTCTCTCTGGAGGATGGCCTGAACGGGGTGCAGCTCAATTCCAGTGCTGTGATGCTGTACGCTCTGATTCCGCACATGCTCGCAACCTGAGAAAATGCATCACGTCCATATTCATTTCGAATCCCAGGATATAGAGTGTTTGTATGTATACCCTCTCATCAAAGCAGTCATTCAGACTATTCCGAAATTCAGCTGTTTATATGGCATGTGGAGAGAGTACTGCAGAGCGGTCAGGGTGGCCGAGTGGTCTAAGGCGCCAGACTTAAGGCGAGTAAGTCGCTTCCTATTAAACGCGAGTGTTCTGATCTCCAACTGGAGGCGTGGGTTCCAATCCCACTCACGACAAATACTCTGTTTTCCATGTGCTGTTTTTTATAATGTAATCACTGTAATTTTACTGCAGCGATCAAAGCGTGGTATGTTTGGGAGTATGAGAAAGACACAATTAACATAAAGATTTTGTTTTAGTCACAACAGAGAGCAGAACAACAGGTTACATGGGATTCGGGCTGCGGTGTTTGATGAGAAAGAGGCCTGTTTGAGAGTGTCTGCATCACCTTCTCAACCGCGGCTGTTTATTGGACAGAGTGACATCGGGGCCATTCAGACACGTTGCTGGTCTCTATATTGAAAAGGCATTTTACATCGACGTTCTCAAACGTGCATCTGCCGCGGAGCTCCGTAGCGTGCGCTTAACACCTTTCTGGATTTGGGAATATCGGATTGATCATTCTGGACTGGATTATATTCACTTTCCATTGTTTAACAGGCCACTCTTCCCTGTTTTGCAATGCAGATATTTTAAGTCGTACAGCATGGAAAATAGCCTTCGGCCCAATTGGTTCAAAGTTCAAAGCCGAAAGTAAATTTTGCATCACAGCATACCTGTATGCATATATCACCATTTGCAGCAATGAGATTGACATTCCTGCGGGCATCCAAGAAACACAATAAAATCCATGAAGGACCGCACTAACAGGACGGTCAAAACACTCAATGAGTACAACACAGCAATTTGTGCAAAGTCAAGTGATAGAATAATGGTAATAGCAATATTAATTGTTATTTTACGTAATAATCCAGGGCGACTATGAAGCTCACTGGAGTTTGTTTAGATTTAACCTCTCTCAGAGACAACCAGATGAATTACACATTGACAGAGGATCGAATATGCACGATTTGAAATTATTCACGTAAAGCTGAAACACAATACATATAGTAAATATGATTTCAAAAGCTATAAAAACAAAATCTGGACAAAATAAGCGTATTAGATTAAACATAAAGAGAGTTGCATTTGAGGTTGCATAATATATAACGGAACTGCAGGATACAGTACAACCGATGGATGAATACTCTTATTTTATGTGTTAATGACTTGGATGCTGGAATTGATGATCATACGGATAGGTTTGTGGTCTAGATGAAGATAGGTGGAGGTGTAGGAAATCTGGAGGAAGTAGAAAGTCTACAAAAGGACAGAGGAAGATGAGGAGAATGGGCAATGAAGTGGCAGACATAAAACACTGCCACAAAATGTATGGTGCTGCACTTGAGCAGAAGAAATAAAATGGAAGGCTATTTTCTCATCGCAGAGAAAATTGGAAAATCTGAGGTGCAAAAGGACTCAACGTTGTTCGTCCAGCATTCCCTGAAGGTGAACATGCAGGTTGCGAAAGTGGTGAGGAAGGCCAATGCGATGTTCGCGATCATTTCCAGAGGAATGGGGTATGGATGCAGCGATGGAATTTTCAGGTTTTAAAATGCACTGTTGAGGCCTTACCTCGAGTATTGTGAGCAGTCTGGAGCCCCTTGTCTGAGAGAGGTTGTGCTGACACTGGAGACGGTTCAGAGGTGGTTTAGAAAATTATTCCAGGGTTGAAAGCTTTGTCATGCATGTGCTGGTTCTGGGTCTCTACTCAGGGGAATTCAGGAGAGTGAGTGGTTCGCGCATCAAATCACCCCTTGGAGAGCCTCTATTACTCGTGTCACCCAGCTGACTACTGGACCGTCTCTCCCGGTGTCTGTCACTTGTGTCTCCCGGCGGCTTAGGCGCTCCTGCTCCATGACTAAACTTAGCTTCCCTCTGTTTCATCAGCTGCGGATGAATGTCAGGAACCCCCGCTGGAACCAATCAGCGAGACCTCTCTCGGAAATAGATGCCCTCGGTTCCTCTAATACTGTGGCAAGTACTCTTGGAGAAATCAAACTCAGAACTGCAAGTGGAAAAGGCGTCTTCACGTTCCAACACGTTATCAGTTAATCTCCATTTCCCTTCCTCGAACATTTCAGCAAATTTAGGTTTTCCGGTCGCTCTAGCTGCTCCCAGAATGTAACATGACAGGTTTCGACGGGATGCACCTCACAGTTTCTCCTTTCCGCTCATAATCCTACTTAGCAGGAACTTGAACCTCCTTAAAAGCAGCTCTGAACACATGGTGAATGGACAAAGTGCTCAAAAAGTTCTCTCTACTTCTCTCTTTGCTTGCTCCTTGGAACCTTCTCACAAGAATAAAAAAGTTCCATCCGTTTCCATAGTCTCAGTTACTCCAACATCTGCTTCCATAAATGCCAGCTTCAACGAAAAGTAGCCATTGTATGGGTATTTATCAGTACTAAGCCCCAGAATTCCACGGGCACTAACAGGCACCAGTGGACACGGTTTGAAAATGACACTAGAAGACACTAGACAACAGGATATGACAGCACAATACAGACCCTTCGGCGCTCGATTTTGAGCCAACCCATAAATGTATTTCATCCATTTGCCTGTGCAAGAGGCTCTTAAATACCCCTAATGTTTTAGACTCCACCACAATCCCTGGCAAGTCATTCCAGGCACTCACAACCGTCTGTGTAAAAAAATGTCTCCATAAACTTCTAGCCCTTAAATTAACTGTGTATACATGCCCTCTGGTGTTTGCTATTCGTGCCCTGGGAAACAGGTACTGGCTAGCACCTTATCTATGCCTCTCATAATCATGTAGACCTCTATAAAGACCCCTCTCATCCTTCTATGCTCCAAAGAAAAAAGTCCCAGCTCTGCTAATCATGCCTCATAACACTTGTTTTCCAATCCAGCCAATTTCTCTGTAAATCTCCTCTGCACCCTCTCCATAGCTTCCACATCCTTCCTATAATGAGGTGACCAGAATGGAATACAATACCCTAAGTGTAGTCTCACCAAAGTTTAGTAGAGTTGCAACATGACCTCTCTACTCTTGAACTTAATCCCCCTATTAAAGAAGCCTAGCATCCCACATGCCTTCTTAACTATTCTATTAATCTGTGCAGCGACCGTGAGGGATGAATAGATTTGAACCCCAATGATCCTCTGTTCATACACACTCTAAAGTAACCGACCATTAACCCTGTGCTCAGCCTTCTGGTTTGTCCTTCTAAAATGCATCATCGCACACTTAATCGGATTGAACTCCATCTGCCACTATTCTGGCCAACTCTGCTTCCTGTACATACCCTCTTGTAACCTTCGACAATCTACATCTCCATCCACAACTCCTCCAAACTTCGTGTCATCCGCAAACTTACACACCCATCCTCCTGCGTCTTCATCCAGGTCATTTAGAAACATCACAAAGAGCAGGGGTCCCAGGACTGATCCTTGCAGCACTCCACTAGTCACCGACCTCCAGGCGGAATACTTCCCTTCCACAACTCCAGTAACCATTTTTTAATCCAAACAGCAAGGATCCACTGATCCCATGCCTCATGAATTTCTGGATGAGTCTCTCGCGGAGTACCTTGTCAAATGCCTTGTTAAAATCGATGTCGACGACATCTACCGCCCTACCCTCATCAATTTATTTTGTTACCTCTTCAAAAAACTCAATTGGGCCCGTGAGGTACGATCTTCCCTTCATAAAGCCAGGTCGACTATACTTGAGGAGTCTGTACTTCTCCAAATGCTCGTAGATCCTATCCTTAAGAATCCTTACCAATGGTTTGCAGACCACCGACGTAAGACTCACTTGTCTATACCAGGTCTCACTAGGTTTCTCTGTTACCTTTTTTAACAAGGAAACTACATTAGCCGTTTTCCAATCCTCCGACACCTCCCCTGCAGCCAAAGAGGATTCAAAGATCCTACTGCTCCAGCGATCTCTTCTCTCAATGCCACAGCAACCTGGGGTATATCTCGTCCGGACCTGGGGATTTGTGGTTTTTAAAAAGATCCAACACTTCTTCTTCGTTAATCTCCACATTCTCCAGCATATAGGCCTGTTCTATTTCGACCTCACCCTGATCAAGATCCTTTTCACTTATGAATACTGAAGCAAAGTATCCATTTAGTAACTGTCCAACCTCCTGCGCCTCCAGGCACATGTTGACCTCTTTATCCTATTGCGGCCCCATCTTCATTATTGTCATCGTTGCTCTTCACATACGCATAGAACACCTTGGGGTTTACCTTAATCCTAGACGCCAAGGCCTTCGTATGCCCCCTTCAAGCTCTCCTAAATCCTTTCTTAAGCTCCTTCCTGGCTACCCAATATTTCTCATGAGCCTCTCCTGCTTCCTGCTTCTTATATCGAACATATGCTTTCTTCTTTCTCTTGACGAGTTGCCTCGTTTTGTCAGACATGGTTCCCTTTTTCTACCACTTTTTCCTTGCCTCAGTGGGACAAACCTATCCTGAACCCAGCCCAAGTGTTCCCTAAACTTCCTTCACATTACTTCTGTGCTTTCACCTTTGAACATCTGTTTCCAATTTACTCCCACTAGTTCCTGCCTCATCCCTTCAGTTAGCCATTCCACAGTTAAGCACTTTCCCATTGGCTGTTTATCCTTTTCCATAGCAATTCTGAAGCTAAGGGAGTTGAGGTCACTCTCACCAAAATGCTCTGCCACCTGATCAGGTTCATTACCTGTAACTAGATCCAGTATGGTTTCTCCTCTCATCAGCCGGTCCACATACTGTATCAGGAATCCTTCTTGAACACACCTGACAAATTCAGCCCCATCTATCCCCCGTGCAGTCAGGTGGTGTCAGTCAGTATGAGGGAAGTTGAAATCACCCATAAGTACAACCCTGTATTTCCTGCACCATTCTAAAATCTGCCTGCTTATCTGCTCCTCGGTGTCCGAAGGGCTAGTTGGGGGCAGATAGACTACTCCCAGCACACGTGATTGTCCCCTTCCTATTTCTGACTGCCACCCACACCGACTCAGTGGACACTCCCTCTGCAGCGTCCTCCCTTTTCTATAGATGTGCAACTATCCCTGACCAGTACTGCTACTCCCCCCCCCCCGCCCTTTCTACCTCCCACCTTATTCCTTTTAAAACACCTCAACCTCGGTACCTCCATCAGCCAATGCTGTCCTTCCTTCATCCAGGTTTCAGTAACGGCCAGTGTCATAACTCCACATTCTGATCCATGCTCTAAATTCATCCACTTTATTCCCAACACTCTAAGCATTGAAATAGACACATTTCAACCCCTCTGTGGCTACATTTATGTTTTATCGCCTGCCTGTCCTTCCTCACCAAATCAGAACACATAGTTTCATGCCCTTGTCCTTGTACCCTAATCTCTGCACTCACATTCTGATTCCCACCCCCTGCCAAACTAGGTTAAACCCTCTCCAACAGCTCTAACAAACCTGGCCGCCAGGATATTGGTCCCTTTCCTTTTCATGTGCAGCCGGTCCACTTTGAACAGGTCAGACCTTTCCCAGAAGAGATCCCAATGTTCCAGAAGTCTGAACCCCTGTCCCCTGTACCAACTCTTCAGCCACCCATTCAACTGCCATGACTTCCAGTTCCTACTCTCTCTGCCTGAGATTACCCCCCTTGCTTTTTACCTTTTATACTAACTCTCTATATTCCTTCTTCAGGACCTCATCCTTACTCCTATCTATGTCATTGGTCCCCACTCGGACCACAGCTGACTGCTCACCCTCTTTCCTGAGAATACCGAGAACTCGATCCAAGATATCACGACCCTGGCACCAGGGAGGCAACACACCATCCAGGATTCTCGATCTTTCCCACAGAACCTTCTATCAGTCCCCCTAACTATCGAATCCCCAATCACTACTGCTCTCCTCTTTTCCCTCCTTCCTTTCTCAGCAAAGGGGCCAGTCACTGTGCCGGAGACACGACCACTACAACTTGTCCCTGGTAGGTCATCCCCACCAACAATCTCCAAAACATAAAACTTAATGTTGATGGGAACGGCCACAGGGGTGCTCTGCTCTCTCTGTCTATTCCCCCTCCCTCTCCGGATAGTCACCCAGTTAGTTACCTGTCTCCTGACTTTTAGGGGAGACTGTCTCCCCGAAACTTCGATCTATTACTGCCTCTGCCTCCCGAATGATCCGAAGTTCATCCAGCTCCAGTTCCCTAACTCAGTTTGACAAGAGCTGAAGCTGGATGCTTCTGTTGCTGGTGTAGTCATCAGAGACAATTGTGCTGTCCCTGACTCCTGCATCCTACAATCGGAGCACTGGACTACCCTATCTTCTGCCTCCATCACCAACTCCTAAGTTAATTAAATTAACTTAATTAAATTAAATTAATAAACCCACTGGGAGCAAGTTCGTCCTCCGCCTCTGCTCGCCAAAACCTCTCGAGTCAAAGCCTCAAAGCTCCACTGCTGCTCAGGCCCCACTCATTCACTGGCCGCTCCAGTTGATCTACCCCGCTTTTTATTTGTTTGTTGAGCTATTCAATTTACGATTACCCAATCAGACTGCTTGGTCACATGACCTCGATTGCCCAATCAGCTGCTTTCTGCTGAGTCTGAACTACTCAAATCTTTTCATTATTATTGTCCAAAATAACAAGCGTACATCAAAGTAAATAACACTTACAATGCGTCAAGGAAAAAAAAAACATTGTTTTAAAGATTGAAAAATATGGTGACACAAAAAAAGGAAAGAAAAAAAAAACACTAAAGCAAAGAAAAGTGAGGAAAAAAATACTAAGAACTCAACCCCGGAGCCATGCGTTATAAAAAAATGCTTCTAAAGATAACCAGCAAACCGCCAGCAAGAAAAAAAAATACAATTAGATCATGGAGAAAATTATCAATTAACTCAAATGGTAATAACGAGAAAATGAACACCTCGTTTTCTCAAATTCAAACACAGGTTCAAAGGTTCAACTTCTAATTTTCTCCAAACTAAGACATAGCATCACTTGGAAGAACCATTGTAACAGAGTGGGAGCCGACATATCTTTCCTCTTCAACAGAATGGCCCTCCTAGCTATCAGTGTAACAAGCACAATAACATGTTGGTCAGACAAAAAAAATAGCTTGGAGATTTTGAGGAATTATTCCAAAAAGTACAATTAATTTGTTAGGTTGTAAACTAATTTCAAGTGCTTTAGAAATTGTAGAAAAAAACTGACTTCCAGAACTGTTCCAGTGTAGAACAAGACCAAAACATGTGTGTCAGTGTAGCTGTCTCAGTTTTACATCTATCACAATAACTATCAACATCAGGAAACATTTCAGACAATCTCTCCTTCGTCAAATAGTAATGATGTACAACTTTAAATTGAATCAGTGCATTACTAGCACAAATCGAAAAAGAGTTAACCAACTTCAGAATCCGTGTCCAGTCCTCCGTCATAAAAGTCAAATTAAGTTCCAGTTTTGTTTAATCTTAAATAAAGGACACTTATCCCATTGTGATAGTAATTTATAAATTCTTCCAATGGAAACCTTCATCAAAGGCTTCATACTCGTAATAGTACCTAACAAGCCGGCATTCAATATGTAAGGAAAATTAGTTAAATGTTTTTGTAAGAAATGTCTAACTTGAAGTTATTGTAAAAAGTGTGAGTACGAAAGAGAACAGTTATCAACTAATTGTTCAAAAGGCATCAGTCTATCTTCTTTAAATAGATCCAAAAAAGAATTAATACCTTTATTTTCCAAAGTAAAAAAATTGGATCACTCAAAGAATGCTTTAAAAAATTATAATAAATTAAACTATAAAGTATAATTTTTTTTAGATTAAAAAATTACAGAACTGGAGACAAATTTGTAAAGAATACTTAATCAGAGGGTCTAAATTTAAATTAGCAACTTTAGCCAATTGTAAAGCAGCTCCCAATACCGAGGTTAAATAAAACAGTTTCACAGCTTTCAATTCCAGATCAACCCAAATTGGCCGTTCATTCTTATCAACCCAGTGTAACCAAAAGGACATACATTGCACATTAACAGCCCAGTAATACATTCTTAAATAAGGCCAAGTAAGACCTCCATCCTTTTTCAATTTTTGTAAGTAACATTTACTAATTCTTGTTCTGTTATCATTTCATATAAAAGATGAGATAATAGAATCAATCCGATCAAAAACACATCATCAAAAAAACAGGGATATTCAGAAAATATAAAAATTTTGGTAAAATCAGCATTTTGACTATAAGGATGTGACCAACAAGTGGAAATGTAAGTGGGTTCCATCCACTAAATAAATACTTCATAGAATCTACTCAGGGAACAAAATTAGCTTTGTAAAGATCCTTATTTTTTTTAGAGATTATAACACATAAATATCTAAAAAAATCCATAATGTTGAAAGGAGTATTATCATATTCAGAAACAGATTCATTAAGGAAATAGTTCATTTTTATTAAAATTTATTTTATATCCTGAAAAATCTCCAAATTCATGAAATAAATTTAGCAAGGCAGGGAGATTCCTCTGGATTAGATACATAAACCAGAAAATCGTCAGCGTAAACAGAAATCTCCTTCACAAGAATCCCATGAATATCTTTAGCTTCACGAAGAGTGATACCAAGGGATTCTAATTTTAAATTAAATAACAAAGGACTTAATAGACAACCTTGTCTTGTCCTCCGTGAAAGTTGAAAAAAGAGATCTACAATTATTAGTAATAACAGAGGCAATAGGAGTTTTATATATCATTCTAATTCAATTATTTAAATTAACACCAAAACCAAATTTCTCGAAAACATTAAATAAATATTTCCATGCAACTCGATTGAATGCTTTTTCAGCATCGAAAGAGATGACACATTACTGAGTTTTAACAGAAGATGGGTATCTAATGTTAAATAATCTCCAAACATTGAAAAGATATAACGGCCGTTTATAAAGCCTGTTTGATCTTTAAAAATAACTTTACCCTAAAAGTTTCCAACCAATTGGCCATTATCTTTGACAGGATCTGAGCATCAACATTCAATAATGAAATAGGTCTATATGAGGCACAATCAGAAGGACCTTTATCCTTTCTAAGAATTAAAGCAATAGAAGTGTCATAAAAAACAAAGTGTAAATCGCCTTTCACAAAAGAGTCCTTAAACATTTCCTACATATACGGAGAGAGCAATTTTCCAATTTTTTAATAAAGTTCTACAGGATACGAATCAAGTCCAGGGGCCTTACCAGATGACATTGAAAAAATAGCTTTATGAATTTTGGCTTTGGTAATTTGGGCATCAAGAGGTTTTTGATTCTTAACAGAAATTCGAGGAAAAACAATCTTTCGTAAAAAAAAATTCATTTTAGAAGAATCGACAGGAAATTTAGATTTATAAAGTTCAGTATAAAAATCTTATTAATGTCTTCATATTCCCAAGCAAGGGTACAAACTTCCTTACAGATTTTCAAAATTTGCCTTTTGGCTCTGGCCGTTTTTAATTGACACGCAGTTTATTATTTTTATCTCAAACATATAATATTGACTTTTTAGCTTAAGCAAATAGCCTTCAATAGGATGAGTTAATAATAAATTATATTGTGATTTAAGTTCCATCCTTTGTTTAAATAAGTCAATATTACGGGAAATTGCATAAGTATTATCGGACTTTAACTTGTTTTGTAATCATATCTAATTCTAATTTAGTCTGTTTTTTTCAGGTTAGAATAAGAAATGATCTGACCACCTTAAAATGCTCTAAATGTATCCTATATGATTAATTTAGATGTACCCCCTAAAACATCAAAAAGAAAAAAAAATATTTTACCTGTTTCTCAATGAAACTAACAAAGTCTGAATTCTGCAATGATGTCTGAGACAGGTGCCAAGGTGGGTGGGCTAGGATGGCATCATCGAATTCGAAAGACAAACTGAAAGCTGCATGAGCAGAAACAGCGAGAGTGTCATATTCACAATTCTTAACAGTAGGCAAGAAGTAAGGGTCAACTGTAATATAATCGATCCTTGAATATTTTCTATAAACATGTGACAAAAAAGAATATTCTCTGTCATCAGGCTGTAAATATCTGCATAATTCAATCAATCCAAAAATCGGTCAAAAAGGAATTAATAAGTAATGCGGAGTGATTTGGAAGTTGCTGGTTGGTTCAGCTCTTGTCAAAGGATTTAAACAACAGTTAAAATCCCCGCCCATTATTAACATATATTCATTTAAATGAGGCAGTAAAGCAAATACATTTTTTAAAAAAATATCATCTAAGTTAGGACCATACAAATTGGCCAAAACAGCTTTTCTGTTACAAATTATTCCTTTAACAATTAAAAATCGACAAAAAAATCTGACTTAATGTCCTCTTGAATGAACAAAATATTGGATTTAATAAAAATAGACACTCCCTTAGTTTTACTTTGAGAAGTGGAGTGAAATTGCAAACTCTTCCACGATCCAAAAAACCTATTTTGATCTCCCGCCTTTATATGCGTCTCCTAGGCAAAAAATTGTACCAGGTTGAAATCGATTGATGATTTTAAAAGTCTTTTTTCATTTGATAGGATGATTCCAACCACATACATTCCAACGTATTACATTAATGAGTTTAGATTCCAAACTATAATTTTATTCTACTTTACACATGTGCCGAGCACATACCAATAAGGGATGATCAAAAATGGTGGCGATGGACAGTACAACCACACAGAAAACACACATGCTCCGGAACCACCCAATGGGACAAAAACCCTAATTCTAACCCCATCCCACTCCCCCCACAGCCCAGAAAAATGAGGCACCCTATGATAGAAAACGCAACCAAGACTGCTCTGTCTGTCTGAAAAAAAAGATTAAAAAAGGTTCTCTATCCCTTTGAATGACAGTCTCAACAAAGGAAAATGTTTACATTCCAGCATCTACAAACTATCCCATGTTTATATTTAGTCTTTTTTTAAAACAAAGAGGAAACCAAAAAATTGTTATCTCTTAAAAAGAAAAAAACAGCTCCTTCTTAAACTTAACATTAAATCCCCTAAAAAGGCTTTAAATTCAGTTATAAGATGCAATAATATTCATTATATAAAAAACATATTAATATGTTGAAAAGAATTTAAAAAATAAGCAGTTATTAAAATCTAAAACATATTACCTAGAGAAACCAAGCATAGTGTTTAATAACAGATCAACACAATCTTGAAAACTAATAATATTATGCAAGTAATTGAAACCTCCGCTAAGTATATATAAGAGAAGGAAATTGCCCCATTAGAAGGAAAAACTGCCAGTTATTTAATTAAGAAAAAAACACAAAAAAAAATCAAACCAGATATTAGGTTAAAGGAACAAGTCCTTTTATGTTCTTTTCCTCCGTCGAATGTCCAAATAACCATTTAAACAGTCATACTTGAACCATCAATCCTCTTACCAAAAAAAAAATGATATGCAATAATAAATGTCCCCTAATCTTCTTTTAATAGTCTCTCAATGAAATGTCCAAGTAGTCTTCATAAATCTTCTTTCCAAAATGCTATTATGCAGATAATATGCCAGACAGTTCAATCGGCAGTCGCAGCAGATATAGTTTAAACAAACGCCAGTGCAACTTTCTGATCACAAAATATACGAGGAGGAGAATCAGGAGGAAAAACTTTAATTCTTGTTGGGTGACGCAAGGAAGGAAACAATTTCTTATCATATGCCTGTTTCATTACCAAAGCAAATTTTGATCTTTGTTCCATTACCTCCTTTGAATAATCTTCATAAAAACCAAGCTCAGATGTCTCAAATCTAAAAACTCTTGTTTTCTTGCCTGTCACATTATTTGACCTTTAATCTTAAAATAATAAAAACAAACCAGAAAAGCCCTTGCTTTATCTGGATCTTGAGATCTCAAAGTAAAAGTTCTGTCTGCTCTTTCTATAGTAGGCGGCTGTGATAATACAGAAGGAAATAAGGGTATGAGAAAGCTTACCAATGTAAGCAGTTAAATCTCCATTTTCAACTCCTTCCTGCAGCCCAACAATTTGTATATTCCTTCGGCAAGACCTAGTTTCGAGGTCTATAATATTATTTAGATATCTTTCCAAACGAGTTTTACTTCATTTTACTTTCAAGCAATTTTTGCTTAATTATCTTCAATTCCTCTTTCTGTGTAGTGACTTGAGCTTCCAGATCCTTAAGTTTTCCCAGAAATGACATCATTTCATTACTATTCTTTTTAAGTTAGTCTTTAAATGAACTGTTTCAAAGCCATATCTTCAGCCCACAATGGCATTTCATCAGATCCTTCCTTTTGCATCTTTCCTTTCCCGTTGCCTTTATCACTAGGTTCAGACAAGTATTTCCCACTCCTCAAAGACATATTGTTCCCCTTCAAAAATCAGCAACTCAAGATATTAAATTTGGTTTAAACTAGGGGGAAAGGGACAAAACTAGCAGCTCAGAAACTGATGTTACTCCATTCACAGACAGGCGTAGCCTCCAGGAGCTATTCACATCTTGATTGACTTGATTGCACAATCCATCTGCCAAAACTACTTGAGCCAAAGCCTCAAAGCTCCACTTCTTTACTGGCCACACGCCACCCCCGTCAATATTAAACTCCAGTCCCATTAAAGGTGAATATGCAGTAGAAGAAACTCCTCCTGTGCCCAGAACTGAATGCAGTGAGCAGCAGCAATAATTGCAGAGTTCAGCATTGATAGTCACTCTCAAAATAGCTTTAGCAACAGTGATGGACAAATATCCAGCATGCAACTTATTGAAACTTTTTCCGCTGTGTGAAGCTGGTAGTGTGTCACAAATGTAACAGGCTGTGAGATTTCACTGCTAATGTAATGGTGTCTGTGTTATATTTCACTGCTGAGCTAATGATTTCTCTGCAGCAGCAATGTTTAGCTTATGACTAGAAATAACAGGGTTTTGGAGTGCCTAGCTATCCAATGATAAAGATATTGTCCTTTCCTGTGAGTCTGGAAGGTAGATTTTCACGGTCTTTTGCCAGGGAGAGATGAGAAGACACAAATGGAGAGAAAGGGCCCTTTTACCTTTATTTGTTTCCTTTACTAATCCCATAGTCAAAGTAAGAATTAAATAGCTCAATTGTTTAATCGCATATTGTGTACCATTTGTTATTTTTGGGGTACTGATTTGTAACAGGGGACACATCATGCAGCATTCACACAAACGAGATTTCTTAGGTTTGGCCAAGCTCAGGGGCTATCACCCCCTATATTAAGTTGCTAGCTGAAGCAAGAGTTACATAAGGTTAAATGACCTGAGTGAATCGCTCCCCACATTCACAGCAGGTGAACGGCCTCTCCCCACTGTGAACTCAATGATGCACATTTGGTTGATTTTGCTGATAGAATTACTTCCCAAAGTCTCAGCAGCTGATCGGCCTCTCTCCTGTGTGAACTCGCCTGTGTGTCTGTAGATGAGATGACTGAGTCAATACCTTCCCACACACTGAGCAGGTGAACGGCCTCTCCCAGTGTGAACTCGCTGATGTACCTTCAGTTGGGATGAGCAACTGAATCCCTTCCCACAGTCTGAGCAGGCCGCTCGCCAGTGTGAACTGACTGGTGGCTCAGGAGGTTAGATGATTTAGTGAATCCCTTCCCACACTCTGAGCACGTGAACGGCCTCTCCCCAGTGTGAACTCGCTGATGTACCTTCAGTTCAGATGAGCAAGTGAATCCCTTCCCTAAGTCTGAGCAGGTGAATGGCCTCTCTCCAGTGTGAACTCGCTGATGTACCTTCAGTTGGGACGAAGAAGTGAATCCTTTCCCACAGTCTGAGCAGGTGAACGGCCAGACCCCGGTGTGAACTCTCTGATGTACCTTCAGTTTAGATGAGCAAGTGAATCCCTTCCCACAGTCTGAGCAGGTGAACGGCCAGACCCCGGTGTGAACTCTCTGATGTTCCTTCAGTTTAGATGAGCAAGTGAATCCCTTCCCACAGTCTGAGCAGGTGAATGGCCTCTCTCCAGTGTGAACTCGCTGATGTACCTTCATTTGAGATGAGCAAGTGAATCCCTTCCCACAGTCTGAGCAGGTGAACGGCCGCTCGCCACTGTGAAGTGACTGGTGTCTCAGTACGTGAGATGATTTAGTGAATCCCTTCCCACAGTCTGAGCAGGTGAACGGCCTCTCCCCAGTGTGAACTCGCCGATGTACCTTCAGTTCAGATGACCGAGTGAATCCCTTCCCACACACTGAGCAGGTGAATGGCCTCTCCCCGGTGTGAACACGCTGATGTATCTTCAGTTTAGATGAGCAAGTGAATCCCTTCCCACAGTCTGAGCAGGTGAACGGCCTCTCCCCGGTGTGAACAGACCTGTGCAACTGTAGGTGGGATGATTTAATGAATCCCTTCCCACATTCAGAGCAGGTGAATGGCCACTCCCCAGTGTGAACTCGCTGATGTAACTTCAGTTTAGATGACTGAGTGAATCCCTTCCCACAGTCTGAGCAGGTGAACAGCCACTCGCCATTGTGAACTGACTGGTGGATCAGTAGGTAGGATGATTTAGTGAATCCCTTCCCACACTCTGAGCAGGTGAATGGCCTCTCTCCAGTGTGAACTCGCTGATGTATCTTCAGTTGGGGCAAAGAAGTGAATCCCTTCCCACAGTCTGAGCAGGTGAATGGCCTCTCTCCAGTGTGAACTCTCTGGTGTTCCTTCAGTTTAGATGAGCAAGTGAATCCCTTCCCACAGACTGAGCAGGTAAACGGCCACTCCCCAGTGTGAACAGACCTGTGCAACTGTAGGTGGGATGGTCGAGTGAATCCCTTCCCACAGTCTGAGCAGGTGAACGGCCTCTCCCCAGTGTGAGCTCGGTGATGAACCTTCAGTTCAGATGAGCAAGTGAATCCCTTCCCACAGTCTGAGCAGGTGAACGGCCGCTCGCCAGTGTGAACTGACTGGTGGCTCAGTAGGTCAGATGATTTACTGAATCCCTTCCCACAGTCTGAGCAGGTGAATGGCCTCTCTCCAGTGTGAACTCGCTGATGTTCATTCAGTTTAGATGAGCAAGTGAATCCCTTCCCACATTCTGAGCAGGTGAACGGCTGCTCCCCTGTGTGAACCCGCTGGTGTGCCATTAGGGTGGATGACCGAGTGAATCCCTTCCCACAGACTGAGCAGGTGAATGGCCTGTCTCCAGTGTGAACTCGCTGATGTACCTTCAGTTGGGACGAGTAAGTGAATCCCTTCCCACAGTCCGAGCAGGTGAACGGCCTCTCCCCAGTGTGAACTCGCTGATGTACCTTCAGTTGGGACGAAGAAGTGAATCCCCTCCCACAGTCTGAGCAGGTGAACGGCCAGTCCCCGGTGTGAACTCTCTGATGTACCTTCAGTTTAGATGAGCAAGTGAATCCCTTCCCACATTCTGAGCAGGTGAACGGCCTCTCCCCAGTGTGAACTCGCTGGTGTACCTTCAGTTGGGACGAAGAAGTGAATCCCTTCCCACAGTCTGAGCAAGTGAACAGCCTCTCTCCAGTGTGAACTCGCTGATGTACCTTCAGATGGGACGAAGAAGTGAATGCCTTCCCACAGTCTGAGCAGGTGAACGGCCGCTCGCCAGTGTGAACTGACTGGTGTCTCAGTAGGTGAGATGATATAGTGAATGCCTTCCCACAGTCTGAGCAGGTGAACGGCATTTCTCCAGTGTGAACATGCTGGTGTGCCATTCGGTTAGATGATCGAGTGAACCATTCCCCACAAATTCAGCAAATGACCAGCCTCAGCCCAGTGTGAACTGACTGGTGTCTCAGTAGTTGAGATGATTTTGTGAATCCCTTCCCACAGTCTGAGCAGGTGAACGGCATTTCTCCAGTGTGAACATGCTGGTGTGCCATTCGGTTAGATGATCGAGTGAACCATTCCCCACAAATTCAGCAAATGACCAGCCTCTGCCCAGTGTGACCTGACTGGTGTGTCCACAAGTGGGATAACTGACTGGATCCCTTCTCACACTTACAACAGGTGAATGGCCTTGTCCAGTGTGAACTTGCTGATGTACCTTCAGTTGAAATGACTGAGTGAATCCCTTGCTCCTCTTCTTAAATATCTGGACAGAGACAGCAAAACTGGCGTGTTGTGTTCGAGATTCCCATAGACAAATTCCTTGTCATATTTAACCTGTAAAAACATATACAAAATCGATCAATGGGTGTGGGACAACATTTCAGATGAGATCAGTTGAGTTGGCAAGGTGTGAGCTGACATCACACTGTTACAGTAAAGTTCAATCCAAGTTGGAGAGAGGAATCATCTTCTAACTGGGCACAGTGCTGGTATCTGGAATGACCATCAAACTCTCTGATGCTCTTCCTGAATCTATAACATAGGGGCAGTTCTGCCATTTCCAACCTGTGATCTGGCTCAGTTGTCTCTCTCCATTGGTTTTATTCCCTGTTCCCAATGAGCCGCATCGGTACTCATTGCCTGGTCCCACAGGAACTGAAACACTCTGTAAAAAAAACTTACCCCCGACATCCCCTCGGTATCTATTTCAAAGCACCTTAAAACTATGCCCCCTTGTGTTAGCCATTTCAGCCCTGGGAAAGAAACCTCTGACTATCCACACGATCAATGCCCCTCATCATCTTATCCACCTAAAAAAAGTCTCTAAACATAAACAAGGAAATTACACATTGCTTTGAGGATTTATTAGAAGTCTACAAAACTATGAGGAAAACCATAGGTTAAATGCCAGCAGCTCTTTCCTCTGAGGTTGGGTGGGATGACAACCAGAGGTAGTGGGTCAGTGGGGAAGGTGAAAATTTAACAGGAACATGTGGAAAAGCCCTTCACTGAAATGGTCGCGAGAGTGTGGAATGAGATGCCAGCACAAGTGATGAATGTGAGCTCGGTTTCACCATTTAAAAGAAGTTTGGATGGGAGCCTGGATGGTAGGGGTATGGAGGGTGATGGTCCCGGTGCAGGTAGATGCATTCGACAGCTTAAATGTTTTTTTGGCATTGACTATATGGGCCAAATAGCCTGTTTTTGTGCTGAACTTCTCCATGTTTCCATGATGTCTAACTTGCTTCAAAGGGAAAACAAGTAGGAGTGACAATGGAACAGCAATGGCTGGAGTTTCTGGCAGAAACTCGGGAGTTGAGTGATCGATACTTACGAAAGAAGTGGAAGCATTGGAAAGGCAGGAGGACACAACCATGGCTGAAATGAGAAGCCAAACAGAGGGCAAACAAAAGAGCAAAAACTATTGGGAATCTTTTAGGAACCAACAGAAGACGACAAAAAAAAAGTCAGATGAGCTCAGGAATTGGAATGATGATTAATGAGTCAGTCGTTAAGGAGTCTTGGCAGCACCCAACAGTCTGAGGCATTTAGAGGAACAAAATATCTGGGGTCTCAATATCTCTTGAGAACCAAGGTTCTCTGCACCATTTACCTTTCAACTTCTATTTTGACAGGCACATACAAACTCCACACCCTCAAAATTTCACTTCTGAAGGCCTCCCACTTACAACTACTCCTTTGCCAGAAAACAGCCTGTCCCAAACCACACTTGTCAGATCCTTTCTGATACCATCAAAATTGACCTTTCCCCAGTTTAGAATCTCAACCACTTTTTGCATATTTACTTTCAAATTCATGGCATTATGATCACTAGTTTCTGTCAACAGCCCTGGGTTATTTCCTAACAGCTTATTGCACAATTTACGTCGGGAATTCTACGTCCTGATTAAGGGCACATTTGACAAACTCTGCCTCATCTAGTCCTTTCACAGTATGGGAATCCCAGTCAATATCTGGGAAGTTAAAATCACCAACTGAATCAACCTTTGTTTCTTGGCATGGTCTGCGATCTCTCTACAAATTTGTTGCTCTAAATATCTCAGACTGTTGGGTGTAACCAAGTCCCAGTAATGGCTACAATATCGTAATTCCCTGTCCTGAGCTCATCTGGCTTTCCTATGATGCTTCTTGCATTGTGATATACACAGCTCAGCACATTCATCGCACCATGCTCAACCATTTGATTGCTGACTCTGTCTGAGGTCTGAACAACATCTGACTGGTGTCAAGAAAACAACCTCTCAATCATTGTCACAAACCCAAAGGAGCTAATTGTGGATGACAAAAGGAATGGGGACAGGCTAACCCCTATTGGCATCAATGGATCTGGGGTTGAGAGGGTCACCAAGGATCTGACATGGTCTCTATATACTAGCTGTGTTGTGATAAAAACACAACAGCACCTCTTTCACCTCAGACGGTTGAAGTTTGGGATGGGGACCCAAATCCTAAGGAGTTTCTACAGGAACACAAATGAGAGCATCCTGACTGGCTGAATGACTGCCTGGTAAACTGCACTTTCCTTAATTGCAAGAACCTACAGAGAGGGGTACGCACAGCCCAGCACATCTCTAGATGTGAACTTCCCACTATTCAGGACATTTGCAGAGGCAGGTGTGATAAAAGGATATTGAGGACTCAATTCACCACAACCACAAACTGATCCTGTTGCTACCATCCAGGAAACGGTACCACAGCAAAAGGACCAACGGGCTCTGGGAGAACATCTTCCACCAGGCCATCAGACTGATTAATTGATTTCTATGTCATATTGACTGCCCTATCTACATACTATTTTTTATAAATTACTATAAATGACACATTTTCAACAGAGACATAATGTGAAGATTTCTACTACTCATGTAGATGCAGAATGTATGCAATAAATTCAATTCAATTAACCCTCTCCACTATCTGTTCTGTCATTCTGGTTACCGTTCCCACTACAACTTACTTTAATCACATCACCCCTCCCCCCACACTAGCATTAGAAAGCCTTACCACGAGGATATTCATTCCTTCTTGTTCTGTTCCCCTAACTAACGAATCCCCTATCACCCATTTGACTTTCCTCTGCTAATAATCCCCAACAGTTTCTGAAGTGGTCCACCTGTTGTTGTGTGGGATGGTCACAAGAGTATTTTGTGAGGAATGTTTAACCTCATCCCTTTCCTCACTTTCACCCAGTTTCCTGTGTCTTGTACCTTGAGTGTAACTCATCTCACTTCACGTCATATCTATCTCCCCCTCCAACTCCTGGATGATCCAGAATTCATCCGTTTCAAGTTCCAACTCCTTAAAGTGCAGGATTACAGGCTGCAGCTGGATGCACATCTTGTAGGTGAGGGCATCAAGGACACTGGAGGTCTCCTCACCTACCCACCAATGTCCCCTCTAACTTGCAATGACCAGTGGGCACATAAATCTCATAATGTGCATTTCTTTACCCAGTGATAACATGTGCACAGTGTATTTTATATAGAGAGGTATTTATTTTAACAGCTAGCAAAGCATTGTCCATAAGAACTTTGATCTCTGAGTTAGATCAAGTTCATCTGCACTCTCACACAACCTATGTAGCAGGCTTGTAACGGGTAATGAAAACTTTTCTCACCAGAGCTTTTGCACTTTGTCCATATGCGATTTGCTTGCTAAATTACACTTTAAAATGTCAGATTTCCAAATATCACTTCGCACTTGTAAATTCTCCAGCAACTTCTGCATCGCCACAATAACCACAGGTAACATGAGTATTTCCCCTGAGCACTCCTGAGGAATTGAGGATATATAACAAAATCATTTTGAACCTTTGTAACCTCTGGCTAAAAGAATAATTGGGACTGAATAGGAATTTTGGAACTTAAGTAAACTCTGTTTTCAGCGGTTAACTAAGACAGGCACATTCCCAGTTCTCTCTGGCTTGCAGAGAGACACACTGAGAACTGATAACATTATACATTGTACCCTTATTAGTTGATAACATTATACATTATATCCTCGTTAGTTGATAACATTATACATTGTACCCATATTTGAGTAAAGGGAGGAGGACCCGCTGAAAAGGACAGGAATGAACATCTGTCTGTAACTAAGTCAGGGCCTTGCAAAGGGAATAACTGATAAGGACAGAACAGCACGTGCATCTGCAATTAAAACCTTCATTTTATGAACTCTCTTATCTAAGTAATTAAGTTTTGCACCAACAGACTTGGTGAGCATACCAGTTCAAATAACATCTTGCAAATAGTAATGTATGGGGCTTAGTATGTATAAATACACGACTGTAACCAGACTGCTTACGTGCCTTCCCTTTGACAACTGGGTCTCAAACTCCTACAGGAGAATGCGCAATAAACTGTGGTGACAATAGCTGGTCTCTCGTGTTTTATTCAGATTCAACTTTAACATTTGGTGTCACGAACAGGATCCCAATATAGGGAGTGCCATGCAGACGGGCTGAGTAAGTGGCTGGACCACTCTGGGGACTGCGGAGACCGACCAGGCGCCCAATAGGTATTTTGTCATTCTCCGTTAAGTTCCTTTCGAGGTATGGTCCCTCTCCCAAGCTGATCACATACCTTGACGGGACTGGGAAAGAATCTGTTGGGAGACTCATATAAGGTGGGCAGAATTTTACTGAGGAGGCAGATGGGCCGGGTAAATTTTAGTAAGTGGGCAGGAGGTGGTCCCAGGTAAATTTATCAATTTCACAGGAGTTGCCAGCCGTGTAAATTTATCTGATTGTTAATTGAGCAGAAGGCTTTGTGCCGGGTAAAGAACAGAGGTCAATTGCGGTCGAGTGATATGAGTGGGACAAGAGCAGCCAAACACAATATGTGTGAGAGTTTTCCAGACAAGGGAAAAGATTTGTGAATGTTGAGTGCAGCGCTGAGTAAGAAATTGGGAAACAAAATCTGGCCACTGGGGGGGGAGCCTGGGATATTACCTCGTGAGAACAAGCAGTAAACTTGATATGGAAAAAGAACAGTGGAAAGAAGTGGAAATTACTGAAAAGGGAATGGAAGGATAAGGCCGATGCAAAGTGGAACAGTATAGTATTAGCAAGTTGGTGGAATAATGCATGTGACAAAGCATTAGAGGTATGCACTGCCGAAGGAACGCCAATGGTTGGGAGAGGCTGAAAGCGGAGCATGAATGGGTGGATGGGCGCCGAAAACGAGAGTATGGAAAACAACGTAAGCAAATCAAGGCCGGCCTGGATAGGAGAGCAGGGCAAGAACATCAGTTTGAAGTTCTAAGTGATAAGTGAAACAAGGGATCCCGAACCCATGTCTGGCATACCGACCCTGTTTGAGGACAGTGACTGTGATGCTGAGTGCATAATGCGACTCCGCAAGATTTATTCGCTCTGCTGCATGATTCTCTCAGCTGATGAGGGGTGGAAACGGAAGGCAGAACTGAGATACCAAACCTATCCGGAGTTACAGGCAGGAATCCATGATGAGAATGAACAGACAGACCGGATCATTCAAGCCTTGGAAAGGGCTCTCCAGCAACCTGCAAACATCGCTAAAGTACGTCAAAGAAAACCTAAGCCTGGAGAATCGGGACCAGTCTATTGGGAGCGATTTATGGCCTGCTGAGCACTTTCACAGGAGACCGAGTCTTTAAAGATGGGAATCCGTCCCTCCCGTTTAATGCCTAACTGCTCCAATGCTTACCAACTAAGTTAGCCAACATGATTAAAACAAATGATATGGATTGGCCTGACAAAGACTGAAATGGAACGTGACAAGCATTGACCCGACTTTCGAATCCCGATCGACCCCGAAGGGAACTAATAGAACAGGTAAATAGGCTCAGCGGGACGAAGGACATGAGCGGGCTATATCTGGGGATCAGAAATGGGAACAAAAACATACCAAGGAACCGGTGGGGGCAACAGCCCGTTTAGAAATTGACAAACAAGGATGCTTCCAACCATGAGTATCACCCCTCAGGAAGAGCCCAATGTAATATTGCAAGTGGCTGGAATTCCATTTATTATCGATATGGGGGCAACCACATCCACTCTCGATCAGGAAATGGTTTCAGAAAATGGAAAACAGCTATCAGAAAAATGGACTGTCTGGGTTCAAAGGCAGGGCACGTATGTATTCAATAACCCAGCCTCTGCAGGTGGAATTCCAGGGGACCCAGTGTGAGGTTTCATTTACAGTCACCACCAGTCGGGGTGTAATCTAGCAGAGAGAGACTTGTTCTGTCCGTTGGAAATCGAGATTCTCTGCATGGACGAGGATATCACCCTGGGACTAGTGAACAAGGACATCTTCCCCAGTTACTGACACCCCCCCCCCCCCCCCCCCAGTGCTGGGCACTTTATCTGGACACTGCGTTTGAACCCCTTCTGCCAGCGGCCGACCCTCATGTGACTCTGTGCTATGACCCTCTGAGGTGCTGAACTGAGGAAAGCCAATATTATGCACCCCTCGAGGGACAGAATTCCCCATTCACGGTGATTGGAGAGGTTAAAGGAAAAGAGGTCAGCGCATTACAGCCTGAAGTTCCGGATTTCCTTTGGCGACAGACAGAACTGGTGCTTCCCCATATCACTGTCTGGGTTTGCCCTGGGTTAAAGCCAAAGAGCCCAGAGTTCAATTCAGAAGGTCAAAGGAACATCGAAACAAGCCTGATGCATTTTGGAAACAAGTCCTGTGGACTGATGAAGTTACAATAGAACTTTTTGACTGCAATGAGCAAAGATATCTTTGGAGAAAAAAGGGTGTAGAATTTCATGAGAAGATCACCTCTCCAACTGTTAAGCACGGGGAGTGGATCGATCATGCTTTTGGCTTGTGTTGCAGCCAGTGACACAGGGACTTTTACTGGTAGAGGGAATAATGAATTCAATTAAATACCAGCAAATTCTGGAAGCAAACATCACACTGTCTGTAAAAAAGCCAAAAATGAAAAGAGGATGGCTTCTACAACAGGATAATGATCCTAAAAACACCTCAAAATCCACAATGGACGACCTCAAGAGGTGCAAGCTGAAGGTTTTGCCAAGGCCCTCAGAGTTCCCCGGCCTAAGCATCATTGAGAATCGGTGGATAGACCTCAAAAGAGCAGTGCATGCAAGATGGCTCAAGAGTCTCACAGAACTAGAAGCCTTTTGCAAGGAAGAACGGGCAAAACTCCCCCAAACAAGAATGGAAAGACCCTTAGCTGGCTACAAAAAGCATTTACAAGCTGTGATACTTGCCAAAGGGGGTGTTACTTGGTGTTGACAATGAAGGGTGCCCAAACTTTTGCTTCAGGCCCTTTGCCTTTTTTGTTATTTTGGAACTGTAAAAGATGGAAATTAAAAAAAAAAGTTTCCTTGCTTAAAATATTACAGAAATGTGTGATCCTTAACTTATGTCTTTTGGAAATCAGTTCAACTTTTACTTGTTTAACAGTAACAGAAATTTTGACCGGGGTACCCAAGCTTTTGCATGCCATTGTAATTGAGCAGGCCTCTTTTGAAGTGGCTGTCTCTGCCCAGAAGGCTGAGCTGTTTGCACTCCCTCGTGCCTGTGTCCTAGCAACAGACTAAAGTGTGGACTTTTACATGGACTCCCGTTAGGAACTGACTACGGGGCTTTAGGGATTCCTGACTTCCTCTGGCCACCCCATTAGTAATGCTACCTTTGGAAACAACTACAGCTACCTCGAGTTTTCACTATTATTAAATGTGCAGCCCATACTGGGGAGTTTGATGAGATGTTCCAGGGTAATGTTAGGGCTGATGCAGCGGCCAAACAGACAGCCTTGAATCCCACACTTTTAGTCCCCTGGGGAACCCAGCAAGCTCCTATTAGTCAAAATCTAAGTACGGGTATGCCAGACATGGGGGAAATACGTAACTAACAGGGGGACCCCCCTGAAGGAGAGCACAAACTATGGTCCCAAATGGGTTGCCACCTGGAACCTCAGACCAATTTATGGGTGACCCCTGCGGGACAGCTCTGTGTTCCCTCTGTGTTCGTACCTATTTTTATAGATCATGTACATAATTGTACACGCTTGCGCAAGCAGGGAATGGTTAATACATTATTACAATCTTGACTTCCAGAAAGCAGCTGAAAAACCAGCCAAAGCATGCTTAAATTGTAAAAAAAAACATGCTGGGAAGGGGATGCCTTGTGGTTCGGGAACTACCCCCTTGCCTGGTGGACCTTTTTCTTGTCTGTAACTTTAGTTTATAGAATCACCTGAGTACATTGTTATAGGTGTTGCTCAGTGATAGTAGATGTATTTAGCAGATGGATTGAAGCTGTTCCTACAACTAATGATACCACAATGACTGTTGTGAACATATTGCTAAAAGAAATAACTCCTCACTGTGGACTTCCAGAAGTGATAAGCTCGGTCAATGGGCCAAAATAAATGAGGAAATCTGTAAAGAACTTGCTATAAAACAGCAGTTCCACTGCACCCATCATTTGAACGTAGCGACACAGTGGAACTTTGTACTTTGAAAGATAAGTTGGCAAAACTTACACAAGAAACTGGATTGACCTGATTGAAGGTTTTACCCTTAGTCCTATCCCATATGGGAATCACGCTATCAAGTAAGACGGGGCTATCACCTGCGGAAATTATCTACAGGAAGCCCATGAGAACCCCATGGGGACCCCGACCTTGTCTGCCACTCCTCCCTGAGGGCTTACCCGCAACATTGGATATGCATACCTTGGGGGAGGAGATGGGAAAATACTTATGGAAATTAACTAACACTCTCCAAAGCTTGCATTCACAGGTACGACAAGCCTATCGAGAGGATGAACCCTAAACTAAAGGTGACTACTCCACCATCCAGCCTAGAGAATTGTCCTGCTCAAGAACTGGGATGATAAGAAGTTGGGACCGAGGTGGAGAGGACTGTACCAAGTGCTACTGACAACACCTCCTGCAGTGATGGTGGAAGGGCAGCTCTGGCGGATACATCAAACGGACTGTAAACACGTTACTGGCGGAACTCATAAGGACTGGAAAATGTACTGGTTAATGCTAATTTTATTGACCCTAAGGGAACCTGCCCCTGTCTCGGGAGGCCCCCAGTTTAACACTTTCCTGTCCCTCTGCCACACCTATGCTAACCAAGATGAGCGGGGAGCACATTGGGATTGTGCCTGAATTCTCCAACAGGGTAAGACTATGTCAGTGGTGCCCCTGAATACTAGCGCAGTCAATTCAGTTCTGGTGTTTTAAAAAGCCATCTCGTAGACATTCTGCAAATACTCTCTCTTGAGATCCAGTGCCGAGCTGATTTTCCCAATCCACTCGTATGTTAAAATCCCCTACAATGATCAAATCACTGCCCTTCTGGCAAGCCTTTTCTATTTCCTGCTGTAATTTGTAGTCCACATCACTGCAGCTGTTTAGAGGCCTATAGATAACTGCCATCAGGGTCCTTTTACCCCTGCGATTTCTGAGCTCAACCCATAAAGATTTCAGAAATGTCACTCCACTCTTCAAGAAGGGAGAGAGGCAGAAGAAAGGAAACTATAGGTCACTTAGTCTGACAGTGGTTTGAAAGATGTTGGAGTCGATTGTTAAGGATGTGAGTTTGGGCACAAGATAAAATAGGACGGAGTCAGCATTGTTTCTGCAAGGGAAAATCTTGCCTGATAAATTTGTTGGAATGCTTTGAGAAATAATAAGCAGGGTAGACAAAGGAGAATTGGTTGATATTGTGTACTTGGATTTTCAGATCTTTGATAAGGTGCCACACATGAGGCTCCTTATCGAGCTTTGAGCCTGGTTGGGCGGCGATGAGGAAGGAGCTGGTCTCGAGCTTGTGTAAATCGAAGGGCGGTTGCAGTGGGAAAGAGTCAGGACCGAGCCAGACGGCTGCACAGTCTGTTCCGGGAATGGAGGATCAGTTAGTTCTGGTTCCCCAAGCAATGAGAGTGGATGTCGGTAACGAGGATCTGTTTACGTGTATGGGTGTGGGGTAAATGGTGGGAAAGTTGTGGGGTTACTGGCGGGGTGGAGGGAGGTTGTGGATGTGAGTTATCGGACACAGTGTGACCCGGGAGTAAGAGTCCTAGGGCAGATCATGTTGTGAGCAAAGGAGGATCAGGTCCATTGCATCAGACAGCTTTCAGGAAGCAACAAATATCTCTTTATATTACTCACTGTCTAATCTTTCTACTAACATTGTGTTTGTCACAGAGCCCAGAGTCTGGGAACAGCTCGATGGTAGGAAGCAGATGGTGATGATGGGAGGCTGTTTATTGGAGTCAAGGCCCGTGCCTCCTGGAGCTCCCCAGGGTGACACCCATTGCTACTTGTCATCTATGTCAATAATCTGGTTGAGAATGTACAGGGTATGGGCAGTGAGTCTGCAGCAGGTAATTGCAAACAATTACCTCCTTTTGCAGGATAGTAAATATAAACACCCCTCTTTCCCTCCCCACACTCAGAACCGACCAAAAGCTACTTCAGAAGATACAAGTTCTTCAAATGAGCAAACACTGAGGGAATGTGAGAGACTTTAAAGAGCTGGGATACTGGCAGCACATTACCAGACCTGGAATGATTGCAACTGGTCTGATAGAGGCATAACTGGTATTTCTGGTCACATTCAGCTCACTCCAACTATTCCCTACCTTCCTTTTATAAGTATGTAATGTCTAAAGGACCAGTGTTTGAGTAAATGAGACTCACCAGACTTGCTCCTGACTGAATCAATGGAAACCCTGAGTCAGATGGGTTTCTCTCCAGTCGGTGCTCTCAGTCCTCGGGCTGGTTCACTTGCTGCTGTTCCCTCGTCTTCAGTCGTGGTTTGCTTCCAGCTGAGGGCTTTTCTTCAAATAAATCTCTCACCGCAGGTCTAACATTAACATGAAAGATAATGAAGCATGTTAACAATACAAAGGACAACAAAATATTTCTGCTCACTGAAATCTAAATATTGAAGACAAATATAATGATCTCAGTGAACAAATCTCTAATAGTCCCTGACACATCACAAAACCTGATGTGGGATAGGAAGGAGTCATCGTTCTGTCATGGTAAGATGTAAGATGCAGGAACAGAATTAGGTGATTCCATCCATCAAATCTGCTCCACCACTCAACCATGGCTGAGATTTATTCCAACACCATATCCCTGACTTCCTGCTGTAACCCTGAGGCTACTTAGCAATCATGAGTATATTAATCTCTGCCATAAATATACCCAAATGGCAGCCTCAACCAACCTCTGCAGCAACAAATTCCACAGTTCAGTCATCTTTTGGATGAAGAAATTTTTCTCAACTCAATTTTAAAGGTAAGCATCTTTATTCTGAGCCTGTGCTGTCAGGTCACAGATTCTCTGTCTAATGGAAACATCCTCTCCATGTCCACTGTATCCAGGCTTTCCAGCATTCGGTAGGTTTACTTAACCATACATCCCCCTCACCACCCCTACCGTCCCTCTGAACTCCATTGAGCACAGGTCCACAACCATCAAATGCTCCTCAAACATAAAGCCGATCATCCCTGAGATTATTCAGGTGAATCTTGTTAGTAACAACTGCACTGAACACATTCCCAAGTATAACAGACCATCAGGAAATTTAAACCATTCCCGAGTGAATGGAATAAAAAGAAACCGGAATCACCAGAATCGCTCAAAAGTTAAGGAACTGCTGTGGGGAGAGCAACAAATTTAACGATTCAGGTTCACAATCTTTTGTCAGAATGGATTCAGAACTTTTCATTTTTAGTGCAGATTTCCAGCAACTTGAGTTTCTGTTTGATTTCTACTGTCTAACAGACAGGAGACAGTGAGGAGGAATTTCCAAACACAGTTCGAACACTGAACCCCCATGTCTATTTCTACTGGTTCAAACACAGAACAGGATGGAATACAAACTCATTCTCTCCTCAGATTAGCAGCAACACTTCCAAAGGAACTGCAGAAAAAAAAAACACTAGATCCCAGACCAGAAATACTTGCTCAACACCTCATAAACCGGGGCAGCTTGATCCCCGGGTCCAGTTTACTTGGATCTAAACAGGGGTGCAGAGCACCTCCGGACCTCACCGGAGCACCACTCCAGCACCTCTGTAAAAAACACTAGATCCCAGACCAGAAATACTCGCTCAACAGCTCATAAACCGGGGCAGCTTGATCCCGGGTCCATGTTACTTGGATCTAAACAGGGGTGCAGAGCACCTCCGGACCTCACCGGAGCACCACTCCAGCACCTCTGTAAAAAAAAAGTCAAATTAAACAAGCGGGGATTTTAACAGCGGCCGCATATTAAATAGAGGGAATTTTAAGGAAACTGGGGTTAGGGAGAGGGGTTGGTGGCTGGTGAGGAAAATACTACCAATAACATTAGAATAGGATATTCGATAGTTTTTGGTGAAATCCTGGAGCTGTGACTGTGGTGGTCCGTGGATTACTCGCTAATACAAAAGTAAATTTTTCTCACTAACAACCTTATGGCTTCTAAGCAAACAACCTTATTTCACTTGGTTGATCATTATATTTTATGATAATTAGTGAATGCAACCATGCAAAACTTTGTCTAGTTATTAAATTAAGTATTATTTGTTTTATTGTACCAGTTATATACCGAAATGCAGTGATGGCCTGTAATCTTGTTAATGCCTTATTCATCACTGGATTTCTGTGGAGCTCTGGAAATCATATATATTTCTTTCATCTTGGTTTAGTGCTTGGCATTATAAAAAACTCTATATACACACACAACCCCCCCCCCCCTCCAATTTGTGTACCTGCTCACGACATCAATGGGACAAGGAAGTTGCCCGGTACATGAAAGGAGCAGGTACACAAATACACAAATTGGGTGTGACATACCAGGGGTGACTGATACGTTCGCGGCCTAAGGTGAAAGGAGATAATTTTACAAAACCTAGCAATTTTCAATTATCTGTAACAGAAACAGCACAAAACTGATTAACTTCAAACTTTCTGTATAATCACTCAAAGAGTTGAACTGCATGTTCAGGTACCGAGTGCTGTATTACATTAGGCCGCGAACTTATCAATCACCCCTCGTACAGCTCTGGCACTGCACCCCTGCTCCAGCTGTCCGATAGAGCTCGGGCCCGGCCCTTTCCCAATCCAACCGGCTCAGACTTACACAAACCCGCCGGGATCAAACCCCACTCACCCCCGCTCGAGTCGGTGAACCGCCAACGACCGCTGCTTTCGGTAGTCCGCATGCGTTTATCAGGATGTTCTCCGCAGCACCACTAGTGGTCGGAGGTACACATGGCCACCAGTGGCCTGAGGTTCATACAGCGCCCCCAGTGCCCGGAGGCGGGAGGAACAACAGAGAGGTAAATCACAAAGTCTGCAGATGCAGGAAATCCAGCTCAACGCAAACAAAATGCTGGCGGAGCTCAGCAGGCCCGGCAGCATCTATCGAAAAGAGTCGACAGTCGACGTTTCCAGCTGAACCTTCCTTCAAGATTGAGATGGAATGGGGGAAATAGCTAAATAAAATCGGGGCGGGCGAGAAAATGGTTGGCTAGAAGGTGACAGGTTGAAGCCAGGTAGGTGGGAAAGCTCAAAGTCAAAAGAAAATAGAATCTAATAGGAGGAGTGGAGAATCGGAGCAGTGGACCCAGAGAGATGTGATAAGCACGTGAGAGGACGTGAAAGTGAGGGAGTGGGAGGGAGGGCGATCTGTTCACCGGAAGGAGAAATCGATACTCATGCCCACAGGTTGGGGGGAGGAGCAACCCAGAAGGAATACAAGGTGTATATCCTGGACACTGAGGCAGAACTTAACTCGGCAGAAGAGGAGGCGATGGGTTGACTCGTCGGAACGGGAATAGGAATAGGAATCGGAATGAAAATGTTTGGACACCGGGAGGTCCTGCTGGAAGCGGATAGTTGAAAGGTCAGTTTATTAACAAAGCAGGTATCCATAAACTACTCTTACGTTTTTTTTTCAGAGAACCACAAACCAAAGAAAGAGCATGAAAGTCGTTCAGAGAGAAAAATATAACTCCCACCCTACCCCCCGCATCAAAAAGAATGACATCCCGATCATGAACCCCCAAAGCCCACCGCACAAAAGGGAACAATAACATCGAACCGCCCCCCCAAAAAACAACCCTGCCCCGCACATCTGCGGAGGAGCTGGTGTCACTGATGCACCATCAATAACTCACACTGAGACGTAGGCGAGATATCGGCTTTTATTGACTGGAAGAAGGAACCAGGAGTGAGTGTCTATCATACAAGGTCCTGGAGACTGAGGCCGATCTTCAGGCCGCAGGTCTCCTTTATACAGGGGCCTGTGGGAGGAGCCACAGGAGCAGTCAGCAGGGGCGTGTCCCGACAGGCACATAGTTCACCACATTCACCCCCCCTTCGTTTGAAAAAGTCCTCATGTAGCGAAGGTTCTTACAAGTCAAGCCGATCAGGCGGTCGAATCTGTCGCTGCGATCTACGTAGCACCGGCTGTGACCGCATAGGTGCCGGCAACATTGGCGATTGCACAGGGGACGGGGGTTGCGCGTGTTCTTGCCCACTAGGCGCCGGTGATGCCTCACGCATGTGCGAGGCGCCTGGTATAAATGCGTACGAAACGCCCGGTATACAAGTGTCGTGAGGAGTCTGTGTAGGGCCTGGTGAGTACGGTGTCACCTCTGGTGCAGGGTTCACAGTTACCGGAGAGCCTTCAGGGTAGTGGTCTGCTGCACCTGCGGGTGCCAGGTCGCGGATGGAGACCGTGTCCTCCCGCCCATCAGGTAAGACCACGTAAGCATACTGGGGGTTCGCATGGAGAAGGTGAACCCTCTCCACCAGCGGGGAGTATTTATTGCTCCTCACATGTTTCCGGAGCAGCACTGGCCCCGGGGACGTCAGCCAAACTGGTAGGGTGGTCCCAGTGACAGACTTCCTGGGAAAAGAGAATAGGCGTTCGTGAGGGGTGGCATTGGTGGACGTACATAACAGAGAGCGGATAGAGTGCAGTGCCTCAGGGAGGACCTCCTGCCATCGAGAGACCGGCAACCCTTTGGACTTAAGGGCTAAAAGTGTGGCCTTCCACACTGTGGCATTCTCCCGCTCTACCTGGCCATTACCCCGGGGATTATAACTCGTGGTCCGACTGGTAGCAATGCCCCTAGCTAGCAAGTACTGGCGCAGCTCCTCACTCATAAAGGAGGACCCTCTATCACTGTGGATATAGCAGGGATACCCGAACAGAGTGAAGAGCTGGCGCAGGGCTTTTATGACGGACGTGGCAGTGGTGTCGGGGCAGGGGATGGCAAAGGGGAACCGTGAGAACTCGTCAATAACACTGAGAAAATAGACATTGCGGTCAGTGGAGGGAAGGGGGCCCTTAAAGTCAACACTCAGGCGTTCAAAAGGGCGGGTGGCCTTGACAAGTTGTGCCGTGTCAGGACAGTAGAAGTGCGGTTTGCACTCGGCACAAATTTGGCAGTCCCTGGTCATCGTCCTGATGTCCTCCAGGGAGTACGGCAGGTTCCGAGCTTTCACAAAATGGTAAAATCGGGTGACCCCCGGATGGCAAAGTTGTGCATGAAGGGCGTACAGCTGGTCGAGCTGTGTGCTAGCACATGTTCCCCGGGATAGGGCATCAGGGGGCTCATTGAGTCTGCCAGGCCGGTACAGGATATCATAGGTGTAGGTGGAGAGTTCTATCCTCCACCGCAAAATCTTATCATTTTTGATCTTGCCCCGCTGTTGGTTGCTGAACAGGAACGCAACCGAGCGCTGGTCGGTCAGCACAGTGAATCGTTTGCCAGCAAGATAGTGCCTCCAGTGCCTAACAGCCTCCACTATGGCCTGGGCTTCTTTCTCCACCGCGGAGTGCCGAATTTCAGAGCCTTGGAGGGTGCGAGAAAAGAATGCTACTGGTCTGCCTTCCTGATTAAGGGTAGCAGCCAGAGCGAAATCGGAGGCATCACACTCCACTTGGAAGGGAGCGGTCTCGTCCACTGCATGCATCGTAGCTTTGGCAATGTCCGCTTTAAGGCAGTTGAAGGCCGCGCAGGCCTCAGCAGAGAGGGGAAACGAGGTAGACTTGACCAGGGGGCGAGCCTTGTCTGCGTAATGGGGGACCCATTGGGCGTAATAGGAAAAAAACCCCAGGCACCGTCTGAGGGCCTTGAGAGTGGTGGGAAGAGGGAGCTCTAACAGGGAGCGCATACGTTCGGGATCAGGCCCAATAACCCCGTTTTCCACGACATACCCAAGTATAGCAAGGCGGGTGGTACCAAAAACACACTTGTCCCTGTTATAAGTAAGGTTCAGAGCTGCGGCCACTTGGAGAAACCGTTGGAGGTTGGCGTCGTGATCTGGCCTGTCATGACCACAGATGGTGATGTTATCCAGATAGGGAAATGTGGCCTGCAGTTGGTACTGGTCCACCATCCGGTCCATTTCCCTCTGGAAGACAGAGACACTATTCGTGACACCGAAAGGGACGCGCAGGAAGTGATAGAGCCTGCCGCCCGCCTCGAAGGCGGTGTAGGGGCGGTCCTCTGGGCAGATGGGGAGCTGGTGATAAGCGGATTTCAGATCTATTGTCGAGTACACCTTATACTGAGCAATCTGGTTGACCATATCCGCGATGCGGGGTAGGGGGTATGCGTCAAGCTGCGTAAACCTATTGATGGTTTGACTATAGTCCACCACCATCCTATTTTTCTGCCCAGTCCGAACAACAACCACCTGGGCCCTCCAAGGGCTTGTGCTCGGCTCAATGATCCCCTCCCTGAGCAGCCGCTGCACCTCCGACTGAATGAAGGCCCGGTCCCCCGCGCTGTACCTCCTGCTTTTGGTTGCCACAGGTTTACAGTCGGGGGTCAGGTTGGCGAACAGCGGTGGGGGAGGGATCTTGAGAGTGGAGAGGCTGCAAGTGTCGGTAGCGCAGCTGTTGGCCTGGTTCTGGATGGGATGTGTGTGTCCGTGTGTGTGTGTGGTCAGTAGCGGGGTATGTGAAGAAGTCCCACAAAACTGAGGATTCTTGACAGTGAGTGGTGGGAGGGGCCCGTCGTATACCATAGTCACACTTTCGAGATGGCTCTGGAAGTCCAGCCCCAATAGCACAGGTGCACACAGATTAGGCATGACCAGCAGTTCAAAGTCCCGATATTCTGTGCCTTGCACCACCAAAGTCGCTACACAACCCGCCCGGATGTCTGCGGACTGCGACCCAGAGGCCAAATGGAACCTCCGACTGACCGGCCGCGTTGCAAGTCCGCAGCGTTGCACTGTGTCCGGGTGAATAAAACTCCCAGTGCTGCCCGTGTCAAACAGGCATCCAGTCCAATGCCCCTCCACCTGGATGTCCATCATGGATCTTGCAAGCTGGTGTGGGGCGCTTTGGTCGAGAGTCACAGTGGCCAGAGTTGGATCGCCGTCGAGGTACCCGGTCAGCATCGGAGGGTCGGGGGCGGGGCATGCTGACGCCGACAAAGATGGCCGCTCACATCCGGGGTACCCGGTCAGCATCCGAGGATCGGGGGCGGGGCGTGCTGACGTCGACAAAGATGGCCGCCCACATCCCGGCATGCAAGATGGCGGCCCCCACGTTTCACCCGCAGCGCTGCACTCCGCTCGAGGTTGAGACTTACAGACCTTGGCGAAGTGGCCCCGCTTTCCGCAGCTGGAGCAGGTCGCTTCTCGCGCTGGACAGCGTTGTCGAGGATGTTTCTTTTGGCCACAGAAATAACAAAGCACGAGTTTCTTACGGGCCACAGCCGTGGTCTGGGTCGGGGAGCTCGTGGAATGGCGACTGGCGGCGGCGTTGGCGAATTCGCTCCCGGGAGCCGGCGGTGGCGGGGTCTGAGGCGTCCACGAAACCGGCGGGGAATCGCGCGACTGGACAGCGTCGGCGTTATGCAGCGCAGCTTCTAGAGCGTTGGCCTTCTCTATCGCCGAGCTTAAGGTAAGATCCGAGTTCTCCAGCAGCCGCTGGCGCATGTACACTGACCTCAGTCCCGTCACAAAGGCGTCTCGCACCAGCAGCTCCGCATGCTGTTCTGCCGTGAGCGTCTTGCAGTCACAAGCTCGGACGAGTGTCTGTAGTGCTCGGAGAAACTCAGCGCACGATTCGCCAGGCCGCTGTTGCCGGGTAGCTAAGCGATGTCTTGCGTAGACGGTGTTCACCGGCCGCAGGTACTGTCGTTTGAGGGCGTCCAGTGCCCCTTCGTAGGTCGGCAGGTCCCGGATAAAGGAGTAAACTTTGGAGGAGACCCTCGAGAGTAGGATTCTGTGCATAACGGCGGGTTCAGTCGCACGAAGCTCCGCCAAGTACGATTGGAAGCATGCAAGCCAGTGTTCAAAAGCGAGAGCTGCGTCAGGGTCTTGAGGGTCCAAATCCAACCGGTCCGGACGCAAAACGGGTTCCATGTTTTAAAACTTCCAGTCAATAAAATTGATGCACCATCAATAACTCACACTGAGACGTAGGCGAGATATCGGCTTTTATTGACTGGAAGAAGGAACCAGGAGTGAGTGTCTATCATACAAGGTCCTGGAGACTGAGGCCGATCTTCAGGCCGCAGGTCTCCTTTATACAGGGGCCTGTGGGAGGAGCCACAGGAGCAGTCAGCAGGGGCGTGTCCCGACAGGCACATAGTTCACCACAGTCACCAATGTAGAGGCGGCCACATCGGGAGCAGCGGACGCAATAGGCGTCCCCGGAAGATGCACAGGAAAACTGTCGCCTCACCTGGAAGGATGTTTGGACAACGGAGAGAGTTCGGCCGTCCGGCCCTTTCACTGTGACACCCCGAACTCCACTTCGTATCCGTCCAAACTAGACTGGGGAACTTTAATGACCAATAAATATAATTCCTCTCAGCGATCAACTGTCTGAATGAATAACTGACTTTAAAGAGGAAGGGGTGTCTATGGTCCACATTGTCAGGGTGTTGAGTTTACCAGCAGACAAAGACTGCAGGGACGAGAGGTTTTTGACTAATACAGTGTGTGTTCTGGTGTTGTGACCCGAATCGAGACAAACACCACGCTGCCCACTCCACCAACAACACGGCACAGCCGGACACATAACAGGGAACTTTACATGTCACAACACTGGATTCAGTGATGAAACCCGTGATAAATGTTGTTGTCCCACTGGAATCATCAGAAACGTCCATTCAGGTGTTTTTAAATACCAGCGCTCCGCCATGAGTGACGTCACACAGTTCCGCCTCCCCCCACGCGACTGACGTCACATATGAGCTCCCCACACCGGGAACTGCCCTCGCGTGCGCGGTGTCTATGTCACGCACCCGCTGAAGAGCTCGAGCTTTATCGGTTTAACGGCTGAGCTACCAATCACGTGACCACCCCCCCCACCACAGCTGAAATACAAAGCTTCAAGAGCTGCGCTATTGCCATTGGTGCGCAGGAATGTCAATCACTGGTTACAGCCAGTAGTAGAAGCGGACCAGCGGAGTGGGCGTTTCCCGCTCAGGAGTCGATCTCCCGTCGGGGCGGAACAAATCCCAAAGTAAATGTCCGCTTTCTGATTTATTTCCATTTCTCTCCGAGGGAAGTCGGGGCGTTTGTGAAGCGTCTCCTGCGGCCGGAGTCTGATGTATCACTGAGAGGTAGGAGGAGACCGCTCGGCCCGTCGGTTTGATGCCGGTTCCCCGGGGAGGGAGGGAGAGGGGGATTTTATTGAAAGGATGAAGATGGTGTGAGAGGGGGCGGACAGGATGTTTGTCCCGGTGGGGACAGGAGGGGCTCATCTGTGGAAATGTCTGAGCCCACGGTGGTGGCGAGCAGAGGGATTCACCACATTGGGGGGCAAACACCGGCAGACTGTTGCCCTGCAAGCGGGGCCAATGATCCGGGCAAAGTGACAATTATTTGTGTTTTGTTGAGACTGTACCTGGAATATGGTGTAAAATCCCGCTCCCCATACTAACACGGGTTATACAGACCAAAGAACAAACTGCCGGAGGAACTCAGTGGGTCGGGCCGCATCTGTGGAGGGAAATGGACCGTCAACATTTCGGGCCGAGACCCTCCGTCTGGACTGAGAGTGGACGGGAAATAGTCAGAGTAAAGAGGTGAGGGGTGGGGATGGGGCAAGAGCTGAGGAGTGAGAGGTAAATCCAGGTGAGTGGGAGGTGGGAAGGTGGAGATACTGACAGGGGTGGGAAGTGAGGGGTTGGGGCAACACGGGGCTTCAGAAGATGGAAGTTAATTCCATAGAGGATGAACAAAATGGTTAGAGAGTATCTGTTATAGAGAGTGCAATGAAATGAAAGCCGCCATCTTGTTAATGGTTAGAGGGGCTGAATGGCCACAGATAGTAAAGAGCAGACAGATGGAATAGACCTGCGAGGTAATCTCAATACACAGAGGCAGTTAGTACCTGGAATGAGCTGTTCAGTGTTTGCATCGTTGGTTATCTACCTCGGGTTCAGTGTCCTCACCGTGTTTGGAAATTCCCACTCACTGTCGTCTGTCTGTGAGCAGCTGGAAATTAAATAAACACTCGGGATGCTGGAGACCTGAAATCACATCAGAAATTGTTTGAAGCCATTCCGACACAAGGTGTTGAAGCTGAAGCACTAACTTCGTTCGTCTCCACCGATGTTCTTCATCCATTGAGTGTTTCTTGTATTTTTTAGAACATTTCATTGGAATAATTTAAATCTGCGAAATGCACTTGTGTAGGACGCGCAATGTAATTAATTCTCTTACAGCACAGAATCAGGGCTTTCGGCCTATCTAGTCTGTGCCATTTTCTGCCTGGACCCGTCCACATGCACACAGACTCTAGATGTCAATACTTCCCTCATCCATGTACCCACACAAACGTCACTTCAATGCTGCAAATGAACCCGCATCCACATACGCATCACTTTCCGAGTGAATTAAAAATCACAACGAACAGGGTTGTCGGAACAGATCTGTTCAGAACACTCCTGGGTACCGGCTTCCAGAGAGAATACGCTTCTCACTCTACCAGCACCCTCTGCCTCTGTGGTCAGGTCAGCTCAGTATCCACAAAGCCAAGTTCCCCTGGATCTCTGCTTCCTGCCACCGTGACCCGGCCTAATCTGGGGAACATTATCAAAATTCTCACTAAAATCCAGTTGGTGCTTCTGCATGAATTTCAGTAAATACTCCTGAGTACCTGAAGTGCGGTGAGCAGTGAAAAGTTAAGCACAGAATATATCAAAAAGACCAAAAAAATGAAGTTCCACTGGGACAAAGAAATTGAAATTCCGTGGTGTGTGTGTGTGTGTGTGTGTGTGTGTGTGTGTGTGTGTGTGTGTGTGTGTGTGTGTGTGTGTTGACATTGACAGATGTCAATGGAGAATGGAGATGTCAATGGAGAAATTGGCAGAAACTTAGATGGAAGATAGAAAAATAGATAGATGGAGAGAAGCACAGATAGACAGAGATATTTCCCCATCACAGGAAAATCCATTGCTGTAGCATGAGAGAATTAAAGAGATTGGCGTGGACAGAAACGGCGGCATCGGACATCGTGGACCTCACTACACACACCGATGCTGTGAAACTCCATGGACAAGGTGGAGCGAACTGCCCAATTATATCAGCAGAGTATGTTGATTGCAGAGTGTCATTGTCTGGTAGGGCAGGACAAGAGGAACTCTATCGCTATTGCTCCACTGCCACTTCTTACCAGATTGCTTCCTCTCCAGCCCGTTACCTTTCATACTCACCGGGCTTCATCTGTCACTTTTCCCCTCCCCATGACATTTTATTCTGGTGTCTTCCCCGTAACTTTCCAGAACTGAAGAAAGGTCTCGGCCCGATATATCGACTGTTGATTAATTTCATAAATGCTGCTCGACCTGAGTTCCTCCAGCATTTTCTGTGTGTGTTTCATTGGATTTCCAGCATCTACAGGAATCCATGTGTTTAAGATATTGAAATGTAAATACATTTTGAAAATCGGAAAAAGATGGAGACACATGGATGAGTGAATCCATAAGACCATCAGATATAGGAGCAGAAGTAGGCCATTTGAGCCATCCAGTCTGCTCCAACATTCAACAGTGGGCTGATCAAATTCTTCTAGTCATCTCCACTCCCCTGAATCACCCCATACCCTTTGATGCCCTGACAAATCAAGAACCTTTCTATCTCTTCCTTAAATACAAGCACTGACTTGGCCTCCATGGCTGCCCGTAGCAACAAATTCCAGAGATTTACCATCCTCTGACGAGGGTGATTTGTTCTACATGGACGTCCTCAAATTCTGAAGTCGTGCTCTCTTATCCAAGAATCCCCTACCATGGGAAATTAATTAATCCCCTACCATGCAGATGAATACTAAGGTAGGTGGCGTTGTGGATAATGAAGTAGGTTTTCAAAGCTTGCAGAGAGATTTAGGCCAGTTATAAGAGTGGGCTGAACGATGGTGGATGGAGTTTAATGCTGATAATTGCGAAGTGCTATATTTTGGTAGGGATAATCCAAATAGGACATACATGGTAAATGGTAGAGCTTTGAAGAATGCAGTAGAACAGAGTGATCTAGGAATAATGGTGCATAGTTCCCTGACGGTGATATCTCATGTGGATAGGGTGGTGAAGAAAGCTTTTGGTATGCTAGCCTTTATAAATCAGAGCATTGAGTATAGGAGTTGTGATGTAATGTTAAAATTGTACAAGGCATTGGTAAGGCCGAATTCGGAGTATTGTGTACCGTTCTGGTCAACGAATTATAGGAAAGATGTCAGCAAAATAGACAGAGTACTGAGAAGATTTACTAGAATGTTCCCTGGGTTTCAGCACCTAAGATACAGAGAAAGGTTGAACAAGTTAGGTCTTTATTCTTTGGAGCGCAGAAGGTTGAGGGGAACTTGATAGAGGTATTTAAAATTATGAAGGGAATAAATCGACTTGACATGGATAGGGGTTTTCCATTGAGAGTAGGGGAGATTCAAATAAGAGGACATGATTTGAAAAGTTTAAGGGTAACGGTAGGGGAATTTCTTTTCTCAGAAAGTGGTAGCTGTGCGGAACACGCTTCCAGTAGAAGTGGTAGAGGCAGGTTCGATATTGACATTTAAAGTTAAATTGGATAGGTGTATGGACAGGAAAGGAATGGAGGGTTATGGGCTGAGTGCGGGTCGGTGGGACTAGGTGCGAGTATGCGTTCGGCACGGACTTGAAGGACAGAGATGGCCTGCTTTCGTGCCGTAATTGTTATAAGGTTTTGGTTATTAACTTTACCATATCTAATCTGTTCAGGACTTTTAACATTCTGAATGCCTCTATGAGACTCCCCCTCATTCTCTTGAACTCCAGAGAATACAGTCCAAGAGCTGTCAGACGCTCCTCATACGGTAACCCTTTCATTCCTGGAATCATTCTCGTGAATCTTCTCTGAACCTCTCCAATATCAGTGTATCGTTTCTAAAATAAGGATCCCAAAACTGCACACAATTCTCGAAGTGTGGTCTCCCGAGTGTCTTGTAGAGCCTCAACATCACATCCCTGCTCTTATAGCCTGTACGTCGGGTAATGAATGCCAACATTGCATTTGCTGCCTTCACCACCGACTCAAACTGGAAATTAACTTTAAGGGTACCCTGTACAAGGACTCCCAAGTCCATTTGCCTCTCTGTATTTTGAAGAATCTCCCCATCTAAATAATACTCTGCCCGTTTATTTCTTCCACCAGAGTGCATGACCATCCACTTTCCAACTTTATATTTCTCTGCCATTTCTTTGCTCGTTCCCCTAAACTATCTGAGTCTCTCTGCAATCTTTCTGTTTCCTCAACACTACCCGATCCTCCACCTATCTTTGTATCATTGGGAATTTTATCCACAAATCCATTAATACTGTAGTCCAAGTCATAGACATACATCGTAAAAAGCAGCGATCCCAAAATTGACCCCTGTCGAACTCCACTGGTAACTGGCAGCCAGTCAGAAAACGATATATTTATTCCCACTCGTCTGCTGACCTAGCAATGTTCAACCACGCCAGTAACTTCCCTGTAATTCCATGACCTCTTATTGCTAAGCGGCCTCATGTGCAGCAACTTGTCAAAGGATTTCTGAAAATCCAAGTACACTATATCTATTTCATGTCCTTTGTCTACCTGCCTTGTAATTTCCTGGAAAAATTGCAGTAGGTTTCTCAGGCAGGGTTTTCCTTTCAGGAATCCATGCTGGCTTTGGCATCTCTTGTCATGTGTCTCAGATACTCCATAATCTCATCCCTAAAAATCGCTTCCAACAACTTCCCAACCACTGATGCCAGGCTAACAGGACTATAGGTTCCTTTCTTCTGCCTCCCTCTCTTCTGAAATTGCGGATAACATTTGCAATTTACCAGTCATCCGGTACAATGCCAGAATCTGTCGTTTCTTGAAAGATCATCGTTAAGGCCTCTGCAGTCTCTCCAGTTACATCCTTCAGAACCTGAGGGAGCATTCCATCACGTCCAGGGGATTTATCTACACTCAGACCATTATCTTCCTCAGCAGCTTCTCAGTCGTAATTGTTACTGCACAGACTTCACTTCCCTAATACTCTTGAATATCTGATATACTGTAGAAATCTTCCACTGTGAAGACTGATGCAAACTGCTCAATCAGTTCCACTGCCATCTCTGCATTTCTCATTACAATATCTCCAGCATCATTCTGTATTGGTCCTATATCTACCCTTGACTCTCTTTTACCTTTTATATACTTAAAAAAAGCTTTCAGTATCCTCTTTGATATTAGTCCCATGCTTCCTCGCATCATTCATCAGTTCTTTCTGAATGACCTTCCTGGATGTCTTCTGCAAGTTTTTAAAAGCCTCCAATCCTCTATCTTCCCACTAGCTCTGGCTTCCTTGTACACCGTCTTTTGTTTTTACTTTGGCTCTGACATCACTTGTCAGCCTTGCTCTTTTCAACGTTTTGGGTGATTTTCACTAACTTCAAAGGACTGTGTCTTAGACAGCTGGGTTGGTGCAATTCACCTCTCAAGTCTGATAGCGGAGTAAGGAGTGAATCTTCGATGGAGCAAAATCAGAAACCAAAGAGTTGCCAGCCTGAGTCATGGCTTTCTGGCTCAAGAAAGAGATGGGGCCTGGAGTTTACAAAGAGGAGGAAGACGAGGAATCAGACCAACAGGATGTGGCTACAAATGATAGATCAGAAACATTTAGAAACTGGTTGATTGAAAAAAAAGGTGGTTTATTTCTGCAAAATACTGGTGGAACTCAACAAATCAGGAAGCAAATGTGGAGAGGAATAAATAGACAACATTTTGGACAAGTCCCTTCAGCATGCCTGGACTATGCTTAGCTGCTGCACGAATTGCAGATTTCCTCCTGCATTTTATGTGTATGTGTCTACATTTCCAGCAACAGCAGAATGTCTTGTGTTTCATATCTGCATTTTTAAGAAGGTTGTACTTTGGCATTAAACACGCGGAAAGTTTGCTGATATTAATTGTATTCTTTATGGGAGCTGTTTTCTGTGTTAAAAGAGCTGCTGAGTTTTCTACACCAAAAAAAAATGATATGGACATGTAACTTGTGTCTGCAGAAACTTTTAATGGCACCATGATTACCCAGAAAGCGCTGCGATAATAAATTCGCCGGCTCTGAAGCCCCGATTAAATGCGCAGGCGTCAAAGATGCGAATGTTGCGCATGCGCAGTTCACAAAAGGCCTCGGGAACTCGGCGCAGGTAAGAACGATTCTCCGGTTCAGCCTTAAAAACACCAACTGAGGGACAATTGTAGTGAGTCTAGTCACTCTGACCCTTATTCCCGGCACAGTCCTGCTCTCGTCCCTCTTTCTCAGCCCCACGAGCCGTACACGGGTCCCGGGGAGCTTCCGGCTGATGAGGGAATGGGAACCGATGGATCTCTCAGACAGAGCTCCAGCTATCTGAATGTGAGGATTGGGAACTCGGAGATAGGGCACAACAATCTTTTACATCAGCTGTTGATAAAATCACATTTGTTTTACCTCCAATCCCAAACAGGAGAAAATCTGCAGATGCTCGAAATCCAAGCAACACGCACAAAATGCCGGAGGAACTCAGCATTAGTACTCTTTTCCATAGATGATGCCAGGCCTGCTGAGTTCCTCCGGCATTTTGTGTGTGTTGCTTTGTTCCACCTCCTCCTGGTCTGAACTTTTCTACCCGTGAGAACATGTTTTGACTCATTCTCTCTGGGAAGGTAATTATATCAAACAGCTTTTTGCCCTTCATCACAAATGTGCCAGATGTCTCCAATGAGACAGTCTACTCCCCTTCCCTTCAGATTCATAGGCATTGCCATCAATGAGTTCACCTAGGGGAGGGTTCCGGGAAATATTTATACATAATATACATAATCTGGTATTATCTGTGTCTATTGTGGAGATGCAAAAGTTGCTGGAGAATTTACAAGTAGGAAAAAGTGGAGTGATACATGGAAATGTTACTTTTTGAAGTGTAATTTAGCAAGCAATCCACATATGGACAAAGTGCAAAAGCTCTGGTGAGAAAACCCTTCATTACCTGTTACAGGCCTGTTACATAGGTTGTGTGACAGTGCAGCTGAACTTGATTAGACCCAGAGGAGATCAAACTTGTTACCGACAGTGATTTGCTAGCTGTTAAAATGAATACCTCTCTATATGAAATTCACTGTGCACATGTTGACACTGGATTAACAAAAATGCACAATACAGGCTTCATGTGCACACTGGTCATTACAAGTTAGAGGGGACATTGGTGGGAAGGTGGGGAGACCTCCAGTGTCCCTGACACCCTCACCTACAAGATGCACATCCAGCTGCAGCTTGTAACCCTGCACTTAAGGAGTTAGAGCCGGAAATGGATGAATTCTGGATCATCCAGGAATTGGAGGAGGTGATAAATATGACATTAAGAGAGGTGATACATCCAAGGTGCAGGACACAGGAAACTGGGTGAGAGTCAGGAAGGGAAATGAGGTTAAACAGCCCTCACAGAGTACGCTTGTGGTCAACCCCACAACAACAGGTAGACCACTTTAGAAACTGTTTGGGGGGGGGTGGTGGATTACCTGGCAGAGGTAATTCAAAGGGTTGATAGAGGATTCGTTAGTTAGGGGAACAGAACAAGAAGGGGACTAATATCCTTGTGGTAAGGCTTACTACAGCTAGTGTCGGGGGGTGGGGATGATGTGTTTAAAATAAGTTGTAGGGGGAATGGGAGCCAGAATGAGAGAGCAGATAGTGGAAAGGGTAAATTGAATTGATTTTATTACATACATTCTTCATATACATGAGGAGTAGAAATCTTTTGGTTACTTCTCCATCTAAATGTGCAATCTGTAATTCATATAAATAGTTTGCACTTAGGACAGTTTATATAACATAGAAATCAATTAATCGGTCTGATGGCCTGGTGGAAGATGATGTCCTGGAGCCTGGTCCTTTTGCTGTGGTACCGTTTCCTGGATGGTAGCAGCAGGAACAGTTTGTGGTTGTGGTGAATTGGGTCCTCAATATCCTTTGGGCCCTTCTTCGTCGGTACAGCTGTTCACCCTCTCAACAGCAAAGGGGATTACCCTGTCTCCATTCCTTCTGTAATCCACAACTAGCTCTTTTATTTTTGCAACATTGAGGAAGAGGTTGTTTTCTTGACACCAGACAGATGTTGTTCAGACCTGTTAGTTTGTAAAAGCTTCCCAATATTTTTCGCTCTATTATATACCCTCTCTTTGGCTTTCATGTTGGCTTTGGCTTCTCATTTCAGCCATTGTTCTGTCCTCCTGCCATTCTAATGCTTCATTGGGATGCATCTACCATGCACCTCCCGAATTGTTCCCGGAAACTCCAGCCATTGCTGCTCCATCGACATTCCTACCAGTTTCCCCTTCCAATTAATTTTGTCCAGCTTCTCTGTCATAGAAACCTGGAGAAGTTCAGTGCAGAAACAGACCATATGTCCCATCTAGACAATGCTGAAAACATTTAAGCTGTCTGATGCAATGACCTGCACTGGGATGATAGCCCCCCACACCCCTACCATCCAGGTTCCTATCCAAACTTCTCTTAAATAGTGAAATCGAGCTCACTTGCACCAGTGTGCTGACATCCCATTCCACACTCTCACAATTGATTCGGTGAAGAGGTTTTCCACATGTTCCCATTAAATTTTCACCTTCCCCACTCACCCATCACCTCTGGTTGTCGTCCCACCCAACCTCAGTGGAAAAAACCTCCTTGCATTTACCCTATCTGTACCCTCATTATTTTGCATACTTCCAACAAATCCTCAAAACAATGTATAGTTTGTTTGTTTATGCTTAGAGCCTTGTTTAGTTGAATAAGATGATGAGGGCCATTGATTGTGTGGATAGTCAGAGGCTTTTCCCAGGGCTGAAATGGCATAGTTTTAAGGAGCTTGGAAATAGATACCGAGGGAAAGTCAGGGGTAAGTCTTTACACAGAGAGTGGTGGGTGTGTGGAATGCACTGCCAGCAGCAGTGGTCGAGGCAGATACAGTAGGGTCTTTTAACATTCTCTTAGACAGGTACATGGAGCATAGAAAAATAGAGGGCTATGCGCTAGGGAAACTCTCGGCAGTTTCTAGAGTAAATTACGTCATTGTCATAACATTGTGGGCTGAATGGCTTGGAATATGCTGTGGATTTCAATGTTTTATGTTGAACAGTGAAATAACTTTGGCTATCTTACAATCCTCTGATAACCATCCCCCGTTCACCAAGGATGATTTGGTTATCTCTGCTAGGGGCCCGGCAACTTCTGCACTTGAGTCCTGTAGGATCCGAGGGAGCACCATGTGATGTCTTTTTCCACACTCCCATAGACCCTGTGTCCATCTCCTGAGTAAATAGAGATGAAAAAATATTCAACATCTCCCCATCTGCTTTGGTTCCACATGTCGATTGCCATTCTGGTCTTCCAGAGGACCAACTTTGCGCCTTGAAATACTTTTGCTCTTAATCTATCTCCAGAATCCCTGAGGATTATCCTTCATTTTTTCTGCAATGGCAACCTCATGCCTTCTTTTAGCCATCCTGATTTATTTCTTATTTGTTCTCTTGCATTGCTTATACTCCATAAGAACCTACCTGCCTATCCCTGTTATATAACTCCATTTTGTGCTTCACCAGGGTCTCAATATTTCTTGAAATCCAAGGTTCTCTACAGTTTCTATCTGTACCTTTTATTCTAAGAAGCACATACCCGTTTTGTACTTTCAAAATTTCACTCCGAAGGCACCCCACTTACCAAGCACACCTTTGCCATAAAGCAGCCTGTCCCAGTCCACAGGTGCCAGATACTGGTGTCAGAATTCCAGTTGTTGATCCATCCCTGAACACATCAGCCTTTCCTACGATGCACCTTGTATTGAAATATACAGTGTTCAGCATATTCACTACACCATGTTCAACTTTTTTCATTCCTGACTTTGTCTGAGGTCTGAACAACATCTGTATCCAGAACCCCTCCACTATCTGTTCTGTTATTCAGGCTCCCATTCCCACTACAACTTTAGTTTAAACACTCCCCTTACCCCCATCTCCCACCATGCAGCTCTGTCACCCCTTTGGCTTTCCTCTCCCAGATCAATAAAAAGGAGGTGCATACCAGGTACAGGCAGATAGGAACAAATGGGCTACTTATGAAATACAGGAAATTCAACTGAACACTTATGAAAGAAATAAAAGAAGGCATGAGGTTGACCCTTCAGAGAAGCTGAAGGGAAATCCTCAGGGATTCTGCAGATATGCAGATAAGACCAAAAAGATTGCAAGAGAAAAAAATTAATCCTATAGAAGATCAGAATGGTAATCCATATGAGGAGACAAAATATATGGGGGAGATTTAAATTTTTTTTTGCATCCGTATTTACTCAGGAGGTGCTCACAGAGTCTATAGAAGTGAGGCAAAGCAGCATCAACTTCATGGACCCTGTACAGATTACAGAGGTGGAGATGTTTGTTGTCCGAAGGCAAATTAGCATGGCTAAATCCCCAGGGTCTGACAAGTTGTTCCCTGGGACTCCGTGGAGGACGTGCAGAAATTGTCGGGCCCCAAGCACAGATATTTAAATCATCATCAGTGACAGATGAGGTACCGGAGGATTGCAGGACAGCCAATGTTGTTCCGCTGTTCAAGAAAGGCTCTAAAAATAAACAAGGAAATTGTACGTTGGTGAGCTTGACATCAGTAATAGGAAAGTTATTGGAACGTATGCGCAGGAACCAGATATATAAGTATTTGGATAGATGTGGACTGATTAAGGATAGGCAGCATGGGGTTGTGCATCGTAGGTCATGTCTAACCAATCTTACACAGTCTCTCGAGGAAGTTATTTGGAAAGTGGATGAAAACAAGGCCCTGTATGTGGTCTACATGAACTTTAGCAAGGCACTTGACGAAGTCTCATATGGGAGGTGGACCAAGAAGGTTCAGTCACTCAGCATTCAAGATGAGATAGTAAATTGGATGAGACACTGTCTTTGGGAGAAGCCAGGGTGTGGTTGCAGATGGTTGCCTGTCTGACCAGAGGCCTGTGACTAGTGATTGCCACAGGGATCAGTGCTGGATCTGTTGTTGTTTGTCATCTATATCAGTAATCTGGATGATAACATGGTTAACTGAATCAGCAAATTTGTGGATGACACCAAGTCTGGAGGTGTAGTGGACAGCGAAGGAGACTGTCATGGCTTGCCGTGTGATCTGGACTTGCTGGAAAACTGGGTTGAGAAACGGAAAATGGAATTTAATGGAGACAAGAGGGAAGTGTTGTATTTGGTAGGACCTATGTCTGACACAGTGACTGGTCGGGCTCTGAGGAGTGCTCGAGACAAAAGTGATTTGGGAATACAGGCCCATAACTCACTGAAAATGGTGTCACAGATCAATGGGAATAGAAAGAAAGATTTTGCCACATTGGCCTTCATAAACCAATTGTCATTGGTGAGGCCAAATTTAGAGTATTGTGTGCAGTTTTGGTCCCCAATCTACAGGAAGGTGTAAAAGAGGTTGAAAGAGTCTAGAGAAAATTCAGAAGGATGTTGCCATGTCTGGAGGACTTGGGTTATAAGGAGCGATTAAACAGGTCTGTGCTTTATTCCTTGAAATGGAGAAGATTGAGGGGAGATTTGATAAAAGTATACCAAAATTATGAGGGGTATAGATAGGGTAAATACAAGCTGGCTTTTACCACTGAGATGGGGTGGGACTTCAACTAGAGGCCATAGGTTAAGGGTGAAAGGTGAAACGTTAAGGAGAACACGATGAGAAACTCCTTCACACAGTTGGTCATCTGGGTGTGGAACGAGCCAACAACCCAACTGGTACATGCAAGCTCGATTTAAACATTTAAGAGGTTTGTATAGGTACCTGGATGGTAGGTGTATGGGAGTCGACAGTTTAAATAGTTCAACACAAACTGGATGGGCCAAGAAGTCTGTTTCTGTGTTGTACTTTTCTATGACTGTGACAAGAACCTGAAATAAGGAATTAGAGCAAATATTAGTATTTTAACAGCTGTGCAGAGCAACTATGCATCTGAGTAGGAGATATTTACATGGCGTTAAAACTGTGGCACTTTAGATTAACAGTACATAAAAGAAAATCCCAGCTGCACGTTAACAACGGTATTTGTGTGAGTGTTTCATTTACTGTGGGGCCAGGCCCCCATGCAGCTCAGTGGGAACAGGGAATAATACCAACGGAGAAAGTCGAACTGAGCCAGGTCACAGATTGGAGATGACAGAAATGCCCCATTCTCATAGAGACAGGAAGGGCATCAGAGAGTTTGATGGTCATTCCAGATACCAGCACTGTGCCCAGTTAGAAGATGATTTCTCTCTCCAACTTGGGTTGCACCTCACTGTAACAGTGTGATTATCAGATCACACCTTGGCAGCTAAAGTGATCTCATCTGAAATGTTCTTCACCCATTGATGGATTTTGTAAATCTTTTTTACAGGTTAAAAATGACAAGGAATTTGTTAATGGAAATTCAAACACAACACACCAGTTTTGCTGTCTCTGTCTAGATATTTAAGAAGTGCAACAAGGGATTCAATCAACAATCCTTCCTGCTCAGACTGTGGGGAGGAATTCACTCAGTCATCTAACCGACTGGCACGCCTGTTATTTTACACGGGGCAGTGGCCATTCACCTGCTCAGACAGTGGGAATGGATTCAGTTGGTCATCACAACTGAAGGTACATCAGCAAATTCACACTGGGACAAGGCCATTCACCTGTTCTGTGGGTGAGAAGGGATTCAGTCGGTCATCCCACCTGTGGACACACCAGTCAGTTCACACTGGGCAGAGGCTGGTCATCTGCTGAATTTGTGGGGAAGGATTCTCTCGGTCATCTGACCTAATGGCTCATCAGCGAGTTCACACCGGGGAGCGGCCGTTCACCTGCTTGGACTATGGGAAGAGATTCACTGAATCATCTAAGTTGAAGGTACATCAACGAGTTCATACTGGGGAGAGGCCATTCACCTGCTCAGACTGCGGAAAGGGATTCACTCGGTCATCTCACCTACTGCTACATCGGTTAGTTCACACTGCAGAGAGGGATTTCACCTGCTCAGATTGTGGGAAGAGATTCACTCACTCTTCCACCCTACAGAGACACCAGTCAGTTCACACCAGGGAGAGGCCGTGCACCTGCTCAGTCTGTGGGAAGAGATTCACACAGTCATCACACCTACAGAGACACCAGCAAGTTCACACTGGGGAGAAGCCTTTCACCTGCTCAGACTGTGGGAAGAGATTCACACAGTCATCCACCCTACAGAGACACCAGTCAGTTCACACTGGGGAGTGGCGGTTCACCTGCTCAGAATGTGGGAAGGGATTCACACAGTTATCCAAATTACTGGCACACCAGTCAGTTCACAGTGGGGAGTGGCCATTCACCTGCTCAGACTGTGGGAAGGGATTCGCTCGGTCATCTGATCTACAGATACACCAGCGAGTTCACACTGGCGAGAGGCCGTTTACCTGCTCAGTCTGTGGGAAGGGATTCCATAAATCATCCAACTTTCATAGACACCAGCAATTTCACACTGGGGTGAAGCAGTTCACCTGCTCAGACTGTGGGAAGGGATTCAGTCGGTCATCCTCACTATTGGCACACCAGTCAGTTCACACTGGGGAGTGGCCATTCACCTGCGCAGAATGTGGGAAAGGATTCACTCAGTCATCTGAACTACTGGTACATCAGTCAGTTCACAGTGGGGTGTGGCCGTTCACCTGCTCAGAATGTGGGAAGGGATTCACTCAGTCATCCAACCTACAGAGACACCAGTCAGTTCACACTGGGGAGAAGCCGTTCACCTGCTGTGAATGTGGGAAGGGATTCGCTCGGTTATCTGATCTACAGATACACCAGCGAGTTCACACTGGGGAGAGACCATTCACCTGCTCAGTCTGTGGGAAGGGGTTCCATCAATCATCCAACCTTCATAGACACCAGCGAGTTCACACTGGGGTGAAGCCGTTCAACTGCTGTGAATGTGGGAAGGGATTCACTCGGTCATCCTCACTATTAGCACATCAGCGAGTTCACAGTGGGTAGAGACCGTTCACCTGCTCAGAACGTGGGAAGGGATTCACTCAGTCATCCAATCTACAGAGACACCAGCAAGTTCACTTCGGGTAAAGGCCGATCACCTGCTGAGACATTGGGAAGTGTTTTCTCAGCCATCTCCATCAAATGTGCATCGTTGGGTTCACACTGTGGAGAGGCCGTTCACCTGCTGTGAATGTGGGAAGGGATTCACTCAGTAATCTAACCTTGTGACACACTAGTGGGTTCACACTGGGGAGAAAGTTTCAATAAGCTGCATGCTGGATATTTGTCCATCACTGTTGCAGAATGCAATTTCGAGAGTGACTGTCGGTGCTGAACTCTGCAATCATTGCTGCTATACACCACACACAGTTCTGCACCCTGGTCACTGGGCATGGGAGGAGTTTCTTCTGCTCCACATTCACCTTTAATGGAACTGGATCTGAGACAAATAAATCAATTCTATTTTAAACTCTGTCTCTGGTACTTAGTGCATTTATAACACGCCTAGTGTACAGTAGAGAGTCAACTCAGGCCAGCTGGACCCTGCCAGTTATTCATTTCCATGACAGTCTATTTAAATCCCGCCCCCCCCCCCCCCCCCCTCATTGCTCATCTCTCACTCTCCCTCTGGTGATGGGTTCCAAACAGTCATCATCTGTGGGTGAAAACGTTTTGCTTGAATTTTCTGCAGACTGAAGAAGTCGAGCTGATTGCAGTTCTGTCTGAGATGTTCTTCACCCCTCAAATCTCTGGGCTGAGGAAGAATGACATCGGTTGTTAATCTCCATAATCACGACTAATTTCCACATTATGGATCATTTTCCCTGCTGCTAAAGGGTTTTTAGAGAACATCACTGTCCCCTAAAGGCCGAAAACAGAATGGGAAACCATCAGTTGGATGTTTAACTTAGCAGGGTCAGATACCAGAGGTGGGTCTGCACAGGGCAGAATTTGGGGCTTTGGACGATGGTCGGGTTAAGAACTTATGATGAGGAGAAGGGAATCAGCAGTGGGGTGTGGCAACAAATGTCAGAGTAGCAACATTTGGAAGCTGATTGACAGAGACAATCATTCGATTGACTGATGACACAAACAATGCCTGTGGTGAGGTTCTCCACTGGTTGAGGTACATGTGTGTTGGGAATGGTTTTATCCATTGAGGGATTTGTTCCTGCTTGTTTATCCAGTAATATTATATCCAGATGGTTATCATGGATTATCCTCTCTGAAATAATGTATTGATTATCAAATAATTTGTACAAACGTTTGTAAGATCTTGACTCTAAAACTGGGTCAGGCTTGAATTCATGGTGCCTTTATTAAGTTATGGTGGGCATTGATGAGTTTGTATTTTAAAGCAAGATTTTGATGAATGATATTTGCCACTTGATTGTACCTTTGTAGGTAATCAGATTGAGTTAAACTGCTGCGGGATCCTGGAATGTGTTGGATTGTGTCTGGTTTCTCTTGTCATTTTCTGCACTTACTGCCTTGTTTGTTTTTATGTCATGTATTTTTGTTTTTTTTTTCCTTTTGTTAACCACCTTGCCCTGTATTTCTGCAAGAAACCCTTGGGTTTCTGTGAAGAGGTCTCCAACTCTCAGTCAGGTGCATGGTGCTTCCTTGTCACCATCTCATCTGCTCAGATCGTTGAGATGTCTCCCATGGAGGGTCATACTCATTCCACTGTTTAATGTTTTCTTCCAGAGTGATGATTTATTTTTCTGATTTGGCCTCTCATTGAAGTTTTCTGGTTTGTATTTCTTATCATGATTGCATATACACACATGGAGTGCTAAATCCTGTTCATTTTTGATGAAAGTATATACTTAGAAGTTTTACCTGACTGTTGTCTGACTTTTTTTCATGTGTGTTTTTCTTCTTCCTCCTTGTGTCCAAGGTGGTGTTAACCTAAATGTGTCACTCCTGGTGAAGGGATTCAGCCCGAATCATTGTCACTACCTCCTCCCATAGATGCTGTCTGGCCTGCTGAGTTCTGCCAGCATTTTGTGCATTTATTTATTTCCAGCATCTGCAGATTCACTGGTGTCTGAGTGTGAATAGACTTTTCTAAAGTTCTTATTTATCTTTGTAAACTCTACTGATTGAAATTGGGCCAAGATGTTTTTATTAAAAAATGTCAGTGTCGGTATTGATGAAAGTGTTTATTACCTTTGTTGTATTTGTTAACTATTGAGCTCTGTTTGCCAAGATTTTTAAGTCTTGAACTAAATTCTGTCAAAGGCATTCTCTATTTCGCACTACTTGCTTGGTGATATTCCAGATACATGGGTATCAAGAGTCTCGATAAACTGTCTTGGCCCAAAATGTTGATTCCCATCCATAGATGTTGCCTGACATGCTGAGTTCCTCCAACACTTTGTGTGTAGTTCTCTAGATTTCTAGCATCTGCAGGTCGTCTTGTTTCACAGTTAATTATGTATCTTGAAAGAACAAGCTGGTAGTGGGGTTGTGTGGCTGTGTTGGTAAAATTTAATATTGGCATAGGGTTGGAAGGTGTAGAATCTGTGGGTAGAATAAAGGAACTGGAAACATAAAAAAAAGATCCCTAATGGGAATTGTATAGAGACCTCCAAACAGTAGTAAGGATGTGGTCCACAAGTTACAATGGGAGATAGAAAATGTGTGCCAAAAGGGCAACGGTACAACAGGGGCTGTCATGCAAGTGATAAGGAAAATTAGGATGGTGTTGGTCTCAAGAGGAGGAACTCCCAGAATGCCTATAGGATGCTTTTTTAGAACAGCTCGTGGTTGAGCCCACTTGGGGATCAGTTATTCTGGATTGGGTGTTGTCATGATCCAAAAATTATTAGGTCACTTAAGTTCAAAGAACACTAAGGGGCAAGTGATCGTAATGTGATCAAATTCACCCTGACATCAGAGAAGTAGAAGTTAAAATCTGATGTGGAATAAAGAGAATTAGAGAGACTTGAGAGAATATATGGTCAAAATTGATTTGAGAAGAACACAGGCAAGGATGAAAACAGAGCAGCAATGGCTGGAATTTCTGGAAGTAATTTGGAAGGAACAGGATATATACACTGGCATGCAGAAGTTTGAGCACCCCTGGTCAAAATTTCTTTTACTGTGGATAGCTAAACGAGTAAAAGATGACCTGATTTCCAAAAGGCATAAAGTTAAAGATGAGACATTTCTTTAATGGTTTAAGCAAGGATGTTTTTTTTTTAATTTCCATCTTTTACAATTTCAAAATATCAAAAAAGAAAAAGGGCCAGAAGCAAATGTTTGGGCAGCCTGCATGGTCAGTACATAGTAACACCCACTTTAGCGAGTGTCATAGCATGTAAGCGCTTACTGTAGCCAGTTAAATGTCTTTCAATTCTTTTGTGTAAATTTCTGGGTTCAGTCATTAGCAGCAAAACACTGACAGTGGAAATTACGGTTCAGAATATTATAAGAGTCACAAACCCCAGCAGTACCAAAACAGGCCCTTTGACCCTTCTCATCAATGCTGACCTGCTTTTATTTTTACTGCCTGGTTCCAACTACCTGCCCCAGAGCCTCCATACACCTACCATCCATGTCCTCACTCAGATTTCTCTCTTGTGTCTAAATCGAACCCACATCCAACACTTCCACTGGCAGCTCATTCCGCTCTCACCAAACTGTGAGTGAAGAATTCCCCGTCAGGTTCCCCAAAAATAATTCACTTTCACCCTGAACTTATGTCCAATGTCAGGGTGACAGGGCAGACAGTAAGGGCAGGGGGTGGTCAAGTGCGGAGAGGGAAACAGAGCTGAGAATTTATACTTAATATCTTTCAGAAAAACTAATTGTTTGAATCTACTGGCTATAAACCTACTATCCATGCCCTGTACGTTCTCAACCTAATTCTTGATCCAGATGACAAGTAGCAATGTTCAAAGTATATCTTGTTATCAGAGTACACATTTGTTACCACATATGACCCTGAGATTTTTTTTTTTCCCTAAAGGAACACTTTGCAAATCTATAGAATAGTAACTGGATGGCACAATGAAAGATCAAGTAGAGCATAGAATTCAACTAACTGTGAAAATGCAAATATAATTAAATATCAATGAATAATGAAAGCAATGGCTGTAACTCTGGGGAACCTCACTAGTCTGGGCCCTGAGTCCAATAAACTCTCTGCTTACTACCATCAAGACAACTGTGCATCCAGTTCTCCCTGGATCCCATGTGATCTGACTTTCCACAGCAACTTACCGTGCTGAACCTTAGCAAAGGCCTCACTGATGCCCATATTGGCCTCGATCCTGGGACAGAGGTGTCACAGCTCAGAGAGCATAGATGTAAGCAGAGGATGAAGAGGTTTCGACGGATCTGAGGAAGAGATTTTTCACTCAGAGGGTAGTTGAAATCTGGAACACACTGTCCGAGGTGGTGATGGAGGCAGGTCCCTTCACAATATTTACAAAGTTGATGAGCATTGAAACTGCTGAGGTACAGTTGGCTATGAACCAAGTGCTGATAAATGGTACCAGTGTAGACAGTGAGTGGATGGTCAGGACAGGTATGGCCGTCCAAAGGTCTGTTTCCGTGCTGTGTGACCCTCAACTCTGGATACACTAAATTAACAATCGTGGCATCAGAAGGGATTGGTTTCAAAACTCCACACCCCTGTCCAACCTGAAATAAACCAGACTGCACCCCTTTGTCGTCACTGCAAGTATCTGTTTCTCTCAAGTTAACATAGATTGGTCACTTCTGCTGAACAACTGGCAATTGATGAAGTTCCTGTGTCTTCTTCCATTAATATTGCTTCCTTACAGCAAAACTAACCCTCTCACTGTGACAGAATCAGTGATTAAATCTGCCCCTAAACACTGCTTTCATCCCTGCACATTGTAAGATGAACCATTTCACTGAGTGTCTGATGGACACACAACGCCTGCCCCTGCTTCTGACATTTTAAATACCCACAGAATGGTTCTCTGATACAGTCTGAAGGTTATGGCACATTCAGCTCGTCGTCAGACCTGACAAATCGTGCCTTCCCGCCGCTGGTCCTCCTGTTGGTGTGTCCTCTTTCCTCCACCTCCAGGGAAGCAGCATCTCCACACAAATTCCTCACTTCAGTCGATTGTCAATACCCTTGACACAGGAAATCACATCACTGTCACTAATCCAGCTACCACCATCCAGTAAGCGGAACCGCAACATAAAAGGCAGGACCAACAGGCTCTGGGACAGCTTCTTCCACCAGGACATCAGACTGATGAACTGACACTGATTTGAGTGTACTCTATATTACATTGTCGGTTTTATTTATTATAAACTATTATAAATTACTAAGATTGCACATTTCGATGGAAACTTAACGTAAAGATTTTTACTCTTCTTGGATGTAAGAAATAAAGTCAATTCAATTCAGTTCAATTCCTGATTCTGTATCTGACCTACTCGCCTCTGGGTATCCTCCGTCAACAAGCTTCTTCCTCAGTCACCACCTGTGAGGTTACACACAAAAAAAATCAAAACGATCTATTAGTCAGCTCCGGTATCCCTCCACCCTTGAACAGGTTCCCCTGTTAAAACTCTCTCCTCAGCCCCTTCCCTCTTACCTTTCCATTTCAGACTCCCGATGTGCTAGCAGATATCACCGGAGGCTAGACAAACCCGTGACTTTCTCTGATGCACAGGTCAGTGACCTCTTTCCCTACTTGCACTCGCAGCCCATGGCGGCTGTCCGAGATTCTGGGGCTCTGTAACACACAATGTTGGAGAACGTAATCTTGTTAGCAGCAAGATTAGACAGTCATTAATATGAAGAGAGAATTGTTTCCTGAAAGGACATGCGAGCTAAGCTGTCTGATCCAATTCACGAGATCCTCCCTTGTTTACGACTAAATTCGTCTCGGGACCCGGACCCACATTCCACTCATAACCTCTACCCACACACAGACTGAGCCGCCTCTTCACCCCTTACCCCTCGGAGAACCATAAGGAATTGATTCCACAGTCGGGGCTCGGTCGCAAAGTGAAAACCGGGGCTGAGGAGAGCCTGGAGCCTCCAGTCGAGACAAAACCGCGCTGCCCACTCAGTCAACAACTGGGCACCGCCTGACCCAGGACTTTACGTCACACAGCATCGGATTCAATGCTGAAACCGAAGTTTAATTTTGTTGTTCCAAATCGTCCGGAACGAAAGGTGTTTTAAAATTGAAGCGCCCCCCTCACGTGACGTCACACAGGAGCACCTACGCGCCTGACGTCACCCAGGGTCTCCTCATATCTGCATCTGCTGTCATGACCACGGTGCTTCCCGTCACACGCGCTGCTGTGCTCGAGCTGTTTCGGTTTCAGGGCTGAGCAATTAAGCACGAGCCAACGCCCCCCCCCCCCCCCCTCCCCGAACAGTCAACCGAGGAATTGAATTGACCGCAGAGCTGCGCTATTCCCTTTGGTGCGAAATGACGTCAATCACTGGTTTCATCCAGTAATGAAGGCGGACCAGCTGAGAGGGGTTGAGCCGTCTCCCACTGCAGCTCGAACAGCACGTTAAAGCGGAACAAATTTCAAAGAAAATGTCCCGCTTTTTGATTTATATCTATTTCCATCCAAGGAAAGTTGGGGGCGTTTGTGAAGCGTCTGAGGAGGGAGTAGGAGACCATACGATCCATCGCTTGATGCCGCTTCCCCGTGGAGGGATCACGACATAAAATGTGAGGAGAGGGGGAATTTTATTGAAAGGATGAAGATGGTGTGAGAGGGGGCGGACAGGATGTTTGTCCCGGTGGGTACAGGAGGTGCTCATCTGTGGAAATGCCTGAGCCCACGGTGGTGGTGAGCAGAGGGATTCACCACATTGGGGGAGGGGGGGGGGCAAACACCGGCAGACTGTTGCCCTGCAAGCGGGGCCAATGGTCCGGACAAAGTGACAATTATGTGGGATTTGTTGAGATTGTACTTGGAATACGGTGAAAAATCCCGCTCCCCATACTAACACGGGTTATACAGACCAAAGAACAAACTGCCGGAGGAACTCAGTAGGTCGGGCAGCATCTGTGGAGGGAAATGGGCCTTCAACATTTCGGGCCAAGACCCTCCCTCTGGACTGAGAGTGGACGGGACGTAGTCAGAGAAAAGAGGTGAGGGGTGGGGATGGGCAAGAACTGGGCAAGAGGTGGATCCAGCTGAGGGGGGAAGTGGGGTTGTAAATAGTGGCAGGGGTGGGAGTTGAGCGTTTGGCGAAACACGGGGCTACAGAAGATGGAAATTAATTCCATATAGGATTAGCAAAGTTTTTAGAGAGTATTTGTTATAGAGAGTGCAAGAAGTTTCACCAGACTGACCCCTGGAGTGGTGGGTCATTATATGAAGAAAGATCAAATGTGCTAACCCTTTCATTTAGAGAATCGAGGACTGAGAACTGAACACATTGAAATGCACAGCATCATTACCAGTTGAACCAGGGATCCCAGTCTTTGGAAAAATGGGTGGACTGTCTGGGACTGAAATGAGGGGAAATGTCTCCAGTCCGCGGGATGTGAATGCCTGTAAATCCCCACCATAGAGGGCGGTGAAGACTTGGTGACTGTCCTCACATAAAACAGCGGCCGGCAGATGTGTGGAGACCAAAGGGATCGAGGAAATGAGGATCGAGGAGGAACATGTGGCTGAGATGCGAGAGCAGCCTGGGATGTCTGGACTGCTTACGCAGAGAGGTTAGAGAGACTGGGCTTGTTCCCGCTGGAATTAAGGAGATTCAGATGGGATCTGATTGAAACATATAAGATTATTAAGGGATTGGACAAGATAGAGGCAGGAAATATATTTTCCAGATGCTGGGAGAGTCCAGTACCAGAGGACATGGTTTGAGAATAAGGGGTAGGTCATTTAGGACCGAGTTAAGGAAATACTTCTGCCAGAGAGTTGTGGGGGTCTGGAATGCACGGCCTCAGAAGGTAGTTGAGGACAATTCTATGGATGCTTTCCAGAAGAGGCTAGATAGGTATCTTATGGATAGGGGAAGCAAGGGATATGGGGACAAGGCAGGAACCCGGTATTGATAGTAGTTGATTAGCCATGATCTCAATATGGCGGTGCAGGCTCGAAGGGCCGAATGGTCTACTTCTGCAGCTATTGTCTATTGTCTATTATCTTGTTGATAGTTAGAATGTCCCACCTGTTTCTCACTTGATGTGTCAGTGTTCCTGTCCAGTGAGGCCAGAGGAATGTGAATAGAAATTAGTGTTTATAAGCATAGACTGATTTAAATGAAACCAGCACATTTCCTGTGTGGGTCTGAGCACGTTTCACCGCGGATCCGCAACACCTGTGGGTTCGTTTCTGAGGCCCCGCCCACTGCCTGATGACGCTATTACAGATCGCGCATGCTCAGGCTAGGTTGTGTAGTTTTTTTCATTCTTTGTGGAAGCGGGTCGGCGGAGGGACCGGGATCGGGAGGGTTCCTCCCCCCTGGGGCGGAGATCCAGGAACGGATTATTCTCTGTGGGGCAACACCGACAATTTCCCTTCGTTGAGTACTGAAGCTGGTCCCGAGCGGGGAGGTCTGACGTCAGGTAGTGAATTAAACTCAAACAAGAGAAAATCTGCAAATGCTGGAATTGCGAGCAGCGCGCACAAAATGCTAGAGGAACTCAGCCGGCCGGGTAATAGCTAGGAAAAGAGTATAGTGAACATTACCGGCCGAAACCCTTCGGCGGGACTGGAGAATAAAAGGTGGTGGGGTGGGGAGAGATTCACAAGGCAATCGGCAAAACCTGAAGGGGGAGGGGATGAACTTCCCCGAACTGGCGGCCTCGCCTCGCTTCCTTCACAGAGTCTGCCGGGGTCGGTCCGGGTTGTGAGACCTTCACACCGAACCGTCTGTGATGCGCCACCGGCCCCTATTGTTCTGGTCCGATTAGCAAGATGACGTAAAACATGTTTCTATATTGTTACTGACAGAGAGTTGTATAATTTATGTTCCGTGTGTTCTCTGAATGTACTTGCCTGTGATGCTATTACAAGTCAGTGTTTCTCCGTACTTGTGCACTTGACATCAAGTTCAGCAGGATCTGAAAAATTTCAGTGAGATTTGATCAGTGATGATCATCTTGGCAGCTCGGTAGGTCGAATGTATAAGACAGTACACTGTTTAATGCAAAACCCTGAACAGTGTTGAGGATCAGAGGGATCTCAGACTCCAAGTTCATCGCTCCCTGAAAGAGACTGCACAGATTGATCCGGTGGTTAAGAAGGCAAATGGCCTGGTTGTCTTTATTAGTTGAAGCATTGAGTTCAAAAGTCGGAAAGTTGTGATGCAGCTTTATAAAACTAGTTAGACCACACCTACAGTGCCCTCATTTTCGGAAGGATGTCGGGGCTTTGGAGGGGATGCGGAAGAGGTTTACCAGGATATTGCCTGGATTAGAGGGCATGAGATGTAACGAGAGGTTGGACAAAATTGTTTGTTTTCTCCGGAGCCGTGCCGGCAGGGGTGAGACTGGATAGACGTTATAAGATTACCAGAGGATGAGAAAGGCAGCGTCCATTATTAAGGCCTTCCAGCACCCAGGGTTTTGCCCTTTTCTTAATGTTACTATCAGATAGAGAGGTACAGAAGCTTGAAGGCACACACTCAGTGATTCAGGAACAGTTTTTTTCTCTCTGCCATCCAATAGCTAAATGGACATTGAACCCCTAAACACTACCTCACTTTTAAAATATATAGTTTTTCTGTTTCTTGCACGATTTTTAATCTATTC
>NW_026779410.1:0-106594 GCF_030144855.1 Hypanus sabinus
CAACTGAAACTGGGGAGACAGGAGTCCTGTATTCTAACTGAAAGGGGGGGGACAGGTGTCCTGTATTCTAACTGAAAGGGGGAGACAGGTGTCCTGTATTCTAACTGAAGGGGGAGACAGGTTTCCTGTGATCTAACTGAAGGGGGGAGACAGGTGTCCTGTGTTCTAACTGAAAGGGGGAGACAGGTGTCCTGTAATCTAACTGAAAGGGGGAGGCAGGTGTCCAGTGTTCTAACTGAAAGGGGGGAGACAGGTGTCCTGTATTCTAACTGAAAGGGGGGGGGGACAGGTGTCCTGTGTTCTAACTGAAAGGGGGTGACAGGTGTCCTGTATTCTAACTGAAATGTGGAAACAGGTGTCCTGTGTTCTAACTGAAAGGGGGGGACAGGTGTCCTGTGTTCTAACTGAAATGTGGAGACAGGTGTCCTGTATTCTAACTGAAGGGGGAGACAGGTTTACTGTGTTCTAACTGAAATGTGGAGACAGGTGTCCTGTATTCTAACTGAAGGGGGAGACAGGTGTCCTGTGTTCTAACTGAAAGGGGGAGACAGGTGTCCTGTGTTCTAACTGAAAGGGGGAGACAGGTGTCCTGTATTCTAACTGAAAGGAGGAGACAGGTGTCCTGTGTTCTAACTGAAAGGGGGACACAGGTGTCCTGCGTTCTAAACTGAAAGGGGGGGAGACAGGTGTCCTGTGTTCTAACTGAAATGTGGAGACAGGTGTCCTGTATTCTAACTGAAGGGGGAGACAGGTGTCCTGTGTTCTAACAGAAAGGGGGGAGACAGGTGTCCTGTGTTCTAACTAAAGGGGGAGACTGGTGTCCTGTGATCTAACTGAAAGGGGGGAGACAGGTGTCCTGTGTTCTAACTGAAAGGGGGAGGGAGGTGTCCTGTGATGTAACTGAAAGGGGGAGACAAGTGTCCTGTATTCTAACTGAAAGGGGAGACAGGTGTCCTGTGTTCTAACTGAAAGGGGGAGACAGGTTTCCTGTGATCTAACTGAAGGGGGGAGACAGGTGTCCTGTGTTCTAACTGAAAGGGGGGAGACAGGTGTCCTGTAATCTAACTGAAAGGGGAGACAGGTGTCCAGTGTTCTAACTGAAAGGGGGGAGACAGGTGTCCTGTGTTCTAACTGAAAGGGGGGGGGACAGGTGTCCTGTGTTCTAACTGAAAGGGAGAGACAGGTGTCCTGTATTCTAACTGATATGTGGTGACAGGTGTCCTGTAATCTAACTGAAAGGGGGAGACAGGTGTCCAGTGTTCTAACTGAAAGGGGGGAGACCGGTGTCCTGTGGGGGGGGACAGGTGTCCTGTGTTCTAACTGAAAGGGGGAGACAGGTGTCCTGTATTCTAACTGAAATGTGGAGACAGGTGTCCTGTGTTCTAACTGAAAGGGGGGGGACAGGTGTCCTGTGTTCTAACTGAAATGTGGAGAAAGGTGTCCTGTATTCTAACTGAAATGTGGAGTCAGGTGTCCTGTGTTCTAACTGAAAGCGGGGGAACACGTGTCCTATGTTCTAACTGAAAGGGGAAGACACGTGTCCTGTGTTCTAACTGAAAGGGGGAGACAGGTGTCCCTGTATTCTAACTAAAGGGGGAGAATGGTGTCCTGTTATCTAACTGAAAGGGGTGGGGACAGGTGTCCTGTGTTCTAACTGAAAGGGGGGAGACAGGAATCCTGTACTCTAACTGAAAGGGGGGAGACAGGTGTCCTGTATTCTAACTAAAGTGGAGACAGGTGTCCTGTGTTCTAACTGAAAGGGGGGAGACAGGTGTCCTGTATTCTAACTGAATGGGTAGACAGGTGTCCTGTGTTCTAACTGAAAGGGGGGAGACAGGTGTCCTGTGATCTAACTGAAAGGGGAGACAGGTGTCCTGTGTTCTAACTGAAAGGGGGGACAGGTGTCCTGTGTTCTAACTGAAAGGGCGAGACAGGTGTCCTGTGTTCTAACTGAAAGGGGGGAGACAGGTGTCCTGTGATCTAACTGAAAGAGGGAGACAGGTGTCCTGTGTTCTAACTGAAAGGGGGAGACAGGTGTCCTGTATTGTAACTGAAAGGGGGAGACAGGTGTCCTGTATTCTAACTGAAAGGGGGAGACAGGTGTCCTGTGTTCTAACTGAAAGGGGGAGACAGGTGTCCTGTGTTCTAACTGAAAGGGGGGAGACAGGTGTCCAGTAATCTAACTGAAAGGGGGGAGACAGGTGTCCTCTGTTCTAACAGAAAGGGGGGAGACACGTGTCCAGTGTTCTAACTGAAACGGGGGGAGACAGGTGTCCTGTGTTCTAACTGAAAGGGGGAGAATGGTGTCCAGTGTTCTAACTGAACGGGGGAGACAGGTGTCCTGTGTTCTAACTGAAAGGGGGGGAGACAGGTGTCCTGTGATCTAACTGAAAGGGGGAGACAGGTGTCCTGTATTCTAACTGAAAGGGGGGGAGACAGGTGTCCTGTGATCTAACTGAAAGGGGGAGACAGGTGTCCTGTATTCTAACTGAAAGGGGGGGAGACAGGTGTCCTGTGATCTAACTGAAAGGGGAGACAGGTGTCCTGTATTCTAACTGAAAGGGGGAGACAGGTGTCCTGTGTTCTAACTGAAAGGGGGAGACAGGTGTCCTGTATTCTAACTGAAAGGGGGAGACAGGTGTCCTGTGTTCTAACTGAAAGGGGGAGACAGGTGTACTGTATTCTAACTGAAAGGGGGAGACAGGTGTCCTGTATCTAACTGAAAGGGGGAGACAGGTGTCCTGTATTCTAACTGAAAGGGGGAGACAGGTGTCCTGTGTTCTATCTGAAAGGGGGGAGACAGGTGTCCTGTGTTCTAACTGAAATGTGGAGTCAGGTGTCCTGTGTTCTAACTGAAAGCGGGGAACACGTGTCCTATGTTCTAACTGAAAGGGGAAGACACGTGTCCTGTGTTCTAACTGAAAGGGGGAGACAGGTGTCCTGTATTCTAACTAAAGGGGGAGACTGGTGTCCTGTTATCTAACTGAAAGGGGGGGGGGACAGGTGTCCTGTGTTCTAACTGAAAGGGTGGAGACAGGAGTCCTGTATTCTAACTAAAGGGGGAGACAGGTGTCCTTTGATCTAACTGAAAGGGGGAGACAGGTGTCCTGTATTCTAACTAAAGTGGGAGACAGGTGTCCTGTGTTCTAACTGAAAGGGGGAGACAGGTGTCCTGTGATCTAACTGAAAGGGGGAGACAGGTGTCCTGTATTCTAACTAAAGTGGGAGACAGGTGTACTGTGTTCTAACTGAAAGGGGGGGGAGACAGGTGTCCTGTGTTCTAACTGAAAGGGGGAGACAGGTGTCCTGTGATCTAACTGAAAGGGGGAGACAGGTGTCCTGTGTTCTAACTGAAAGGGGTGAGACAGGTGTCCTGTGTTCTAACTGAAAGGGGGAGGGAGGTGTCCTGTATTCTAACTGAAAGGGGAGACAGGTGTCCTGTGTTCTAACTGAAAGGGGGGGAGACAGGTGTCCTGTGTTCTAACTGAAAGGGGGAGACAGGTGTCCTGTGTTCTAACTGAAATGTGGAGACAGGTGTCCTGTATTCTAACTGAAGGGGGAGACAGGTGTCCTGTGTTCTAACTGAAAGGGGGGAGACAGGTGTCCTGTGTTCTAACTAAAGGGGGAGACTGGTGTCCTGTGATCTAACTGAAAGGGGGGAGACAGGTGTCCTGTGTTCTAACTGAAAGGGGGAGGGAGGTGTCCTGTGATGTAACTGAAAGGGGGAGACAGGTGTCCTGTGTTCTAACTGAAAGGGGGAGGGAGGTGTCCTGTGATGTAACTGAAATGGGGAGACAGGTGTCCTGTATTCTAACTGAAAGGGGGGGACATGTGTCCAGTGTTCTAACTGAAAGGGGAGACAGGTGTCCTGTGTTCTAACTGAAAGGGGGGGAGACAGGTGTCCTGTGTTCTAACTGAAAGGGGGAGACAGGTGTCCTGTGTTCTAACTGAAAGGGGGGGAGACAGGTGTCCTGTGTTCTAACTGAAATGTGGAGACAGGTGTCCTGTATTCTAACTGATGGGGGAGACAGGTGTCCTGTGTTCTAACTGAAATTTGGAGACAGGTGTCCTGTATTCTAACAGAAGGGGGAGACAGGTGTCCTGTGTTCTAACTGAAAGGGGGGAGACAGGTGTCCTGTGTTCTAACTGAAATGTGGAGACAGGTGTCCAGTGTTCTAACTGAAAGGGGGGGACAGGTGTCCTGTGTTCTAACTGAAAGGGGGAGACAGGTGTCCTGTGTTCTAACTGAAAGGGGGGGACAGGTGTCCTGTGTTCTAACTGAAATGTGGAGACAGGTGTCCTGTATTCTAACTGAAGGGGGAGACAGGTGTCCTGTGTTCTAACTGAAATGTGGAGACAGGTGTCCTGTATTCTAACTGAAGGGGGAGACAGGTGTCCTGTGTTCTAACTGAAAGGGGGGGAGACAGGTGTCCTGTGTTCAAACTGAAATGTGGAGACAGGTGTCCAGTGTTCTAACTGAAAGGGGGGGACAGGTGTCCCTGTGTTCTAACTGAAAGGGGGAGACAGGTGTCCTGTGTTCTAACTTAAAGGGAGAGACCGGTGTCCTGTATTCTAACTGAAAGGGTGGGGACAGGTGTCCTGTGTTTTAACTGAAAGGGGGGGACAGGTGTCCTGTGTTCTAACTGAAAGGGGGAGACAGGTGTCCTGTGTTCTAACTGAAAGCGGGAGACAGGTGTCCTGTGTTCTAACTGAAAGGGGGGGAGACTGGTGTCCTGTGTTCTAACTGAAAGTGGGGAGACAGGTGTCCTGTATTCTAACTGAAAGGAGGAGACAGGTGTCCTGTGTTCTAACTGAAAGGGGGACACAGGTGTCCTGCGTTCTAACTGAAAGGGGGGGAGACAGGTGTCCTGTGTTCTAACTGAAAGTGGGGAGACAGGTGTCCTGTGATCTAACTGAAAGTGGGGGGGAGACAGGTGTCCTGTGTTCTAACTGAAAGGGGGGAGACAGGTGTCCTGTGTTCTAACTGAAAGGGGGGGGAGACAGGTGTCCTGTATTCTAACTGAAAGTGGGGGGGGGGGACTGGTGTCCTGTGTTGTAACTGAAAGGGGGAGGGAGGTGTCCTGTATTCTAACTGAAAGGGAGGACAGGTGTCCTGTGTTCTAACTGAAAGGGGGGGAGACAGGTGTCCTGTGTTCTAACTGAAAGGGGGAGACAGATGTCCTGTGTTCTAACTGAAAGGGGGGGAGACAGGTGTCCTGTGTTCTAACTGAAATGTGGAGACAGGTGTCCTGTATTCTAACTGAAGGGGGAGACAGGTGTCCTGTGTTCTAACAGAAAGGGGGGAGACAGGTGTCCTGTGTTCTAACTAAAGGGGGAGACTGGTGTCCTGTGATCTAACTGAAAGGGGGGAGACAGGTGTCCTGTGTTCTAACTGAAAGGGGGAGGGAGGTGTCCTGTGATGTAACTGAAAGGGGGAGACAGGTGTCCTGTATTCTAACTGAAAGGGGAGACAGGTGTCCTGTGTTCTAACTGAAAGGGGGGGAGACAGGTGTCCTGTGTTCTAACTGAAAGGGGGAGACAGGTGTCCTGTGTTCTAACTGAAAGGGGGGAGACAGGTGTCCCTGTGTTCTAACTGAAATGTGGAGACAGGTGTCCTGTATTCTAACTGAAGGGGGAGACAGGTGTCCTGTGTTCTAACTGAAAGGGGGAGACAGGTGTCCTGTGTTCTAACTGAAAGGGAGAGACCGGTGTCCTGTATTCTAACTGAAAGGGTGGGGACAGGTGTCCTGTGTTTTAACTGAAAGGGGGGGGACAGGTGTCCTGTGTTCTAACTGAAAGGGGGAGACAGGTGTCCTGTGTTCTAACTGAAAGGGGGAGACAGGTGCCCTGTGTTCTAACTGAAAGGGGGGGAGACAGGTGTCCTGTGTTCTAACTGAAAGTGGGGAGACAGGTGTCCTGTATTCTAACTGAAAGGAGGAGACAGGTGTCCTGTGTTCTAACTGAAAGGGGGACACAGGTGTCCTGCGTTCTAACTGAAAGGGGGGGAGACAGGTGTCCAGTGTTCTAACTGAAAGTGGGGAGACAGGTGTCCTGTGATCTAACTGAAAGTGGGGGGGAGACAGGTGTCCTGTGTTCTAACTGAAAGGGGGGAGACAGGTGTCCTGTGTTCTAACTGAAAGGGGGGGAGACAGGTGTCCTGTATTCTAACTGAAAGTGGGGGGGGGGGGACTGGTGTCCTGTGTTGTAACTGAAAGGGGGAGACAGGTGTCCTGCATTCTAACTGAAAGGGGGAGACAGGTGTCCTGTGTTCTAACTGAAAGGGGCGGATAGGTTTCCTGTGTTTCTAACTAAAAGGGGGAGACAGGTGTCCTGTATTTTAACTGAAAGGGGGGAGACAGGTGTCCTGTATTCTAACTGAAAGGGGGAGACAGGTGTCCTGTGTTCTATCTGAAAGGGGGGAGACAGGTGTCCTGTGTTCTAACTGAAAGGGGGAGGGGACAGGTGTCCTGTATTCTAACTGATATGTGGATAGAGGTGTCCTGTAATCTAACTTAAAGGGGGAGACAGGTGTCCAGTGTTCTAACTGAAAGGGGGGAGACAGGTGTCCTGTATTCTAACTGAAAGGGGGGGGGACAGGTGTCCTGTGTTCTAACTGAAAGGGGGAGACAGGTGTCCTGTATTCTAACTGAAAGGGGGAGACAGGTGTCCTGTGTCTTACTGAAAGGGGGGAGACAGGTGTCCTGTATTCTGACTGAAAGGGGGGGGGACAGGTGTCCTGTGTTCTAACTAAAGGTGGAGACAGGAGTCCTGTATTCTAACTAAAGGGGGAGACAGGTGTCCTGTGATCTAACTGAAAGGGGGAGACAGGTGTACTGTATTCTAACTAAAGGGGGAGACAGGTGTCCTGTGTTCTAACTGAAAGGGGGGGGGACAGGTGTCCTGTGATCTAACTGAAAGGGGGAGACAGGTATCCTGTGATCTAACTGAAAGGGGGGAGACAGGTGTCCTGTGTTCTATCTGAAAGGGGGGGGTGACAGGTGTCCTGTGTTCTAACTGATATGTGGAGACAGGTGTCCTGTAATCTAACTGAAAGAGGGAGACAGGTGTCCAGTGTTCTAACTGAAAGGGGGGGAGACAGGTGTCCTGTGTTCTAACTGAAATGGGGGAGACAGGTGTCCTGTGTTCTAACTGAAATGGGGGAGACAGGTGTCCTGTATTCTAACTGAAAGGGGGGGGGGACAGGTGTCCTGTGTTCTAACTGAAATGGGGGAGACAGGTGTCCTGTATTCTAACTGAAAAGGGGGGGACAGGTGTCCTGTGTTCTAACTAAAGGGGGAGACAGGTGTCCTGTGATCTAACTGAAAGGGGGGGAGACAGGTGACCTGTGTTCCAACTGAAACTGGGGAGACAGGAGTCCTGTATTCTAACTGAAAGGGGGGGGACAGGTGTCCTGTATTCTAACTGAAAGGGGGAGACAGGTGTCCTGTATTCTAACTGAAAGGGGGAGACAGGTTTCCTGTGATCTAACTGAAGGGGGGAGACAGGTGTCCTGTGTTCTAACTGAAAGGGGGAGACAGGTGTCCTGTAATCTAACTGAAAGGGGGAGGCAGGTGTCCAGTGTTCTAACTGAAAGGGGGGAGACAGGTGTCCTGTATTCTAACTGAAAGGGGGGGGGACAGGTGTCCTGTGTTCTAACTGAAAGGGGGTGACAGGTGTCCTGTATTCTAACTGAAATGTGGAGACAGGTGTCCTGTGTTCTAACTGAAAGGGGGGGACAGGTGTCCTGTGTTCTAACTGAAATGTGGAGACAGGTGTCCTGTATTCTAACTAAAGGGGGAGACAGGTTTACTGTGTTCTAACTGAAATGTGGAGACAGGTGTCCTGTATTCTAACTGAAGGGGGAGACAGGTGTCCTGTGTTCTAACTGAAAGGGGGAGACAGGTGTCCTGTGTTCTAACTGAAAGGGGGAGACAGGTGTCCTGTATTCTAACTGAAAGGAGGAGACAGGTGTCCTGTGTTCTAACTGAAAGGGGGACACAGGTGTCCTGCGTTCTAACTGAAAGGGGGGGAGACAGGTGTCCTGTGTTCTAACTGAAATGTGGAGACAGGTGTCCTGTATTCTAACTGAAGGGGGAGACAGGTGTCCTGTGTTCTAACAGAAAGGGGGGAGACAGGTGTCCTGTGTTCTAACTAAAGGGGGAGACTGGTGTCCTGTGATCTAACTGAAAGGGGGGAGACAGGTGTCCTGTGTTCTAACTGAAAGGGGGAGGGAGGTGTCCTGTGATGTAACTGAAAGGGGGAGACAAGTGTCCTGTATTCTAACTGAAAGGGGAGACAGGTGTCCTGTGTTCTAACTGAAAGGGGGGGAGACAGGTGTCCTGTGTTCTAACTGAAAGGGGGAGACAGGTGTCCTGTGTTCTAACTGAAAGGGGGGGAGACAGGTGTCCTGTGTTCTAACTGAAATGTGGAGACAGGTGTCCTGTATTCTAACTGAAGGGGGAGACAGGTGTCCTGTGTTCTAACTGAACGGGGGAGACAGGTGTCCTGTGTTCTAACTGAAAGGGAGAGACCGGTGTCCTGTATTCTAACTGAAAGGGTGGGGACAGGTGTCCTGTGTTTTAACTGAAAGGGGGGGACAGGTGTCCTGTGTTCTAACTGAAAGGGGGAGACAGGTGTCCTGTGTTCTAACTGAAAGGGGGAGACAGGTGCCCTGTGTTCTAACTGAAAGGGGGGGAGACAGGTGTCCTGTGTTCTAACTGAAAGTGGGGAGACAGGTGTCCTGTATTCTATTTGAAAGGAGGAGACAGGTGTCCTGTGTTCTAACTGAAAGGGGGACACAGGTGTCCTGCGTTCTAACTGAAAGGGGGGGAGACAGGTGTCCAGTGTTCTAACTGAAAGTGGGGAGACAGGTGTCCTGTGATCTAACTGAAAGTGGGGGGGAGACAGGTGTCCTGTGTTCTAACTGAAAGGGGGGAGACAGGTGTCCTGTGTTCTAACTGAAAGGGGGGGAGACAGGTGTCCTGTATTCTAACTGAAAGTGGGGGGGGGGACTGGTGTCCTGTGTTGTAACTGAAAGGGGGAGACAGGTGTCCTGCATTCTAACTGAAAGGAGGAGACAGGTGTCCTGTGTTCTAACTGAAAGGGGCGGATAGGTTTCCTGTGTTCTAACTAAAAGGGGGAGACAGGTGTCCTGTATTTTAACTGAAAGGGGGAGACAGGTGTCCTGTATTCTAACTGAAAGGGGGAGACAGGTGTCCTGTGTTCTATCTGAAAGGGGGGGAGACAGGTGTCCTGTGTTCTAACTGAAAGGGGGAGGGGACAGGTGTCCTGTATTCTAACTGATATGTGGAGAGAGGTGTCCTGTAATCTAACTGAAAGGGGGAGACAGGTGTCCAGTGTTCTAACTGAAAGGGGGGAGACAGGTGTCCTGTATTCTAACTGAAAGGGGGGGACAGGTGTCCTGTGTTCTAACTGAAAGGGGGAGACAGGTGTCCTGTATTCTAACTGAAAGGGGGAGACAGGTGTCCTGTGTTCTTACTGAAAGGGGGGAGACAGGTGTCCTGTATTCTAACTAAAGGGGGAGACAGGTGTCCTGTGCTCTAACTGAAAGGGGGGGGGACAGGTGTCCTGTGATCTAACTGAAAGGGGGAGACAGGTATCCTGTGATCTAACTGAAAGGGGGGAGACAGGTGTCCTGTGTTCTATCTGAAAGGGGGGGTGACAGGTGTCCTGTGTTCTAACTGATATGTGGAGACAGGTGTCCTGTAATCTAACTGAAAGAGGGAGACAGGTGTCCAGTGTTCTAACTGAAAGGGGGGGAGACAGGTGTCCTGTGTTCTAACTGAAATGGGGGAGACAGGTGTCCTGTGTTCTAACTGAAATGGGGGAGACAGGTGTCCTGTATTCTAACTGAAAGGGGGGGGGGACAGGTGTCCTGTGTTCTAACTGAAATGGGGGAGACAGGTGTCCTGTATTCTAACTGAAAAGGGGGGGACAGGTGTCCTGTGTTCTAACTAAAGGGGGAGACAGGTGTCCTGTGATCTAACTGAAAGGGGGGGAGACAGGTGACCTGTGTTCCAACTGAAACTGGGGAGACAGGAGTCCTGTATTCTAACTGAAAGGGGGGGGGACAGGTGTCCTGTATTCTAACTGAAAGGGGGAGACAGGTGTCCTGTATTCTAACTGAAAGGGGGAGACAGGTTTCCTGTGATCTAACTGAAGGGGGGAGACAGGTGTCCTGTGTTCTAACTGAAAGGGGGAGACAGGTGTCCTGTAATCTAACTGAAAGGGGGAGGCAGGTGTCCAGTGTTCTAACTGAAAGGGGGGAGACAGGTGTCCTGTATTCTAACTGAAAGGGGGGGGGGACAGGTGTCCTGTGTTCTAACTGAAAGGGGGTGACAGGTGTCCTGTATTCTAACTGAAATGTGGAGACAGGTGTCCTGTGTTCTAACTGAAAGGGGGGGACAGGTGTCCTGTGTTCTAACTGAAATGTGGAGACAGGGGTCCTGTATTCTAACTGAAGGGGGAGACAGGTTTACTGTGTTCTAACTGAAATGTGGAGACAGGTGTCCTGTATTCTAACTGAAGGGGGAGACAGGTGTCCTGTGTTCTAACTGAAAGGGGGGAGACAGGTGTCCTGTGTTCTAACTGAAATGTGGAGACAGGTGTCCAGTGTTCTAACTGAAAGGGGGGGACAGGTGTCCTGTGTTCTAACTGAAAGGGGGTGACAGGTGTCCTGTATTCTAACTGAAATGTGGAGACAGGTGTCCTGTGTTCTAACTGAAAGGGGGGGACAGGTGTCCTGTGTTCTAACTGAAAGGGGGAGACAGGTGTCCTGTGTTCTAACTGAAAGGGAGAGACCGGTGTCCTGTATTCTAACTGAAAGGGTGGGGACAGGTGTCCTGTGTTTTAACTGAAAGGTGGGGACAGGTGTCCTGTGTTCTAACTGAAAGGGGGAGACAGGTGTCCTGTGTTCTAACTGAAAGGGGGAGACAGGTGTCCTGTGGTCTAACTGAAAGGGGGGGAGACAGGTGTCCTGTGTTCTAACTGAAAGGAGGGGGGGAAGGTGTCCTGTATTCTAACTGAAAGGGGGGAGACAGGTGTCCTGTGTTCTAACTGAAAGGGGGGAGACAGGTGTCCTGTGTTCTAACTGAAAGGGGGGGAGACAGGTGTCCTGTATTCTAACTGAAAGTGGGGGAGACAGGTGTTATGTGTTCTAACTGAAAGGGGGAAGACAGGTGTCCTGTGTTCTAACTGAAAGGGGGAGAGAGGTGTCCTGTGTTCTAACTGAAAGGGGGGAGACAGGTGTCCTGTGTTCTAACTGAAAGGGGGGAGACAGGTGTCCTGTGTTCTAACTGAAAGGGGGGGAAACAGGTGCCCTGTGTTCTAACAGAAAGGGGGGAGACAGGTGTCCTGTGTTCTAACTGAAAGGGGGGAGACAGGTGTCCTGTGTTCTAACTGAAAGGGGGGGAGACAGGTGTCCTGTGTACTAACTGAAAGGGGGGAGACAGGTGTCCTGTGTTCTAACTGAAAGGGGGTGAAACAGGTGTCCTGTGTTCTAACTGAAGGGAGGAGACAGGTGTCCTGAGTTCTAACTGAAAGTGGGGAGACAGGTGTCCTGTGTTCTATCTGAAAGGGGGGGGACAGGTGTCCTGTGTTCTAACTGAAAAGGGGGAGACAGGTGTCCTGTGTTCTAACTGAAATGTGGAGACACGTGTCCTGTTTTCTATCTGAAAGGGGGAGACAGGTGTCCTGTGTTCTAACTGAAAGGGGGAGACAGGTGTCCTGTGTTCTATCTGAAAGGGGGGGACAGGTGTCCTGTGTTCTAACTGAAAAGGGGGAGACAGGTGTCCTGTGTTCTAACTGAAATGTGGAGACACGTGTCCTGTTTTCTATCTGAAAGGGGGAGACAGTTGTCCTGTGTTCTAACTGAAAGGGGGAGACAGGTGTCCTGTGTTCTATCTGAAAGGGGGGGACAGGTGTCCTGTGTTCTAACTGAAAGGGGGGAGACAGCTGTCCTGTGTTCTAACTGAAAGGGGGGAGACAGGAGTCCTGCATTCTAACTGAAGGGGGAGACAGGTGTCCTGTGTTCTAACTGAAAGGGGGGGAGACAGGTGTCCTGTGTTCTAACTGAAAGTGGGGAGACAGGTGTCCTGTATTCTAACTGAAAGGAGGAGACAGGTGTCCTGTGTTCTAACTGAAAGGGGGACACAGGTGTCCTGCGTTCTAACTGAAAGGGGGGGAGACAGGTGTCCTGTGTTCTAACTGAAAGTGGGGAGACAGGTGTCCTGTGATCTAACTGAAAGTGGGGGGCAGACAGGTGTCCTGTGTTCTACCTGAAAGGGGGGAGACAGGTGTCCTGTGTTCTAACTGAAAGGGGGGAGACAGGTGTCCTGTGTTCTAACTGAAATGTGGAGACAGGTGTCCAGTGTTCTAACTGAAAGGGGGGGACAGGTGTCCTGTGTTCTAACTGAAAGGGGGAGACAGGTGTCCTGTGTTCTAACTGAAAGGGGGGGACAGGTGTCCTGTGTTCTAACTGAAATGTGGAGACAGGTGTCCAGTATTCTAACTGAAGGGGGAGACAGGTGTCCTGTGTTCTAACTGAAATGTGGAGACAGGTGTCCTGTATTCTAACTGAAGGGGGAGACAGGTGTCCTGTGTTCTAACTGAAAGGGGGGAGACAGGTGTCCTGTGTTCTAACTGAAATGTGGAGACAGGTGTCCAGTGTTCTAACTGAAAGGGGGGGACAGGTGTCCTGTGTTCTAACTGAAAGAGGGAGACAGGTGTCCTGTGTTCTAACTGAAAGGGAGAGACCGGTGTCCTGTATTCTAACTGAAAGGGTGGGGACAGGTGTCCTGTGTTTTAACTGAAAGGGGCGGACAGGTGTCCTGTGTTCTAACTGAAAGTGGGAGACAGGAGTCCTGTGTTCTAACTGAAAGGGGGAGACAGGTTTCCTGTGTTCTAACTGAAAGGGGGGGAGACAGGTGTCCTGTGTTCTAACTGAAAGTGGGGAGACAGGTGTCCTGTATTCTAACTGAAAGGAGGAGACAGGTGTCCTGTGTTCTAACTGAAAGGGGGACACAGGTGTCCTGCGTTCTAACTGAAAGGGGGGGAGACAGGTGTCCTGTGTTCTAACTGAAAGTGGGGAGACAGGTGTCCTGTGATCTAACTGAAAGTGGGGGGGAGACAGGTGTCCTGTGTTCTAACTGAAAGGGGGGAGACAGGTGTCCTGTGTTCTAACTGAAAAGGGGGGGAGACAGGTGTCCTGTATTCTAACTGAAAGTGGGGGGGGGGGACTGGTGTCCTGTGTTGTAACTGAAAGGGGGAGACAGGTGTCCTGCATTCTAACTGAAAGGGGGAGACAGGTGTCCTGTGTTCTAACTGAAAGGGGCGGACAGGTTTCCTGTGTTCTAACTGAAAGGGGGAGACAGGTGTCCTGTATTTTAACTGAAAGGGGGAGACAGGTGTCCTGTATTCTAACTGAAAGGGGGAGACAGGTGTCCTGTGTTCTATCTGAAAGGGGGGAGACAGGTGTCCTGTGTTCTAACTGAAAGGGGGAGGGGACAGGTGTCCTGTATTCTAACTGATATGTGGAGAGAGGTGTCCTGTAATCTAACTGAAAGGGGGAGACAGGTGTCCAGTGTTCTAACTGAAAGGGGGGAGACAGGTGTCCTGTATTCTAACTGAAAGGGGGAGACAGGTGTCCTGTGTTCTAACTGAAAGGGGGAGACAGGTGTCCCGTAATCTAACTGAAAGGGGGTAGACAGGTGTCCTGTATTCTAACTGAAAGGGGGGGGACAGGTGTCCTGTGTTCTAACTGAAAGGGGGAGACAGGTGTCCTGTATTCTAACTGAAAGGGGGAGACAGGTGTCCTGTGTTCTTACTGAAAGGGGGGAGACAGGTGTCCTGTATTCTAACTGAAAGGGGGGGGGGACAGGTGTCCTGTGTTCTAACTAAAGGGGGAGACAGGTGTCCTGTATTCTAACTGAAAGGGGGGGGGGACAGGTGTCCTGTGTTCTAACTAAAGGGGGAGACAGGAGTCCTGTATTCTAACTAAAGGGGGAGACAGGTGTCCTGTGTTCTAACTGAAAGGGGGGGGGACAGGTGTCCTGTGTTCTAACTGAAAGGGGGAGACAGGTATCCTGTGATCTAACTGAAAGGGGGGAGACAGGTGTCCTGTGTTCTATCTGAAAGGGGGGGAGACAGGTGTCCTGTGTTCTAACTGATATGTGGAGACAGGTGTCCTGTAATCTAACTGAAAGAGGGAGACAGGTGTCCAGTGTTCTAACTGAAAGGGGGGGAGACAGGTGTCCTGTGTTCTAACTGAAATGGGGGAGACAGGTGTCCTGTGTTCTAACTGAAATGGGGGAGACAGGTGTCCTGTATTCTAACTGAAAGGGGGGGGGGACAGGTGTCCTGTGTTCTAACTGAAATGGGGGAGACAGGTGTCCTGTATTCTAACTGAAAAGGGGGGGACAGGTGTCCTGTGTTCTAACTAAAGGGGGAGACAGGTGTCCTGTGATCTAACTGAAAGGGGGGGAGACAGGTGACCTGTGTTCCAACTGAAACTGGGGAGACAGGAGTCCTGTATTCTAACTGAAAGGGGGGGGACAGGTGTCCTGTGTTCTAACTGAAAGGGGGAGACAGGTGTCCTGTATTCTAACTGAAAGGGGGAGACAGGTGTCCTGTATTCTAACTGAAAGGGGGAGACAGGTTTCCTGTGATCTAACTGAAGGGGGGAGACAGGTGTCCTGTGTTCTAACTGAAAGGGGGAGACAGGTGTCCTGTAATCTAACTGAAAGGGGGAGACAGGTGTCCAGTGTTCTAACTGAAAGGGGGGAGACAGGTGTCCTGTATTCTAACTGAAAGGGGGGGGGACAGGTGTCCTGTGTTCTAACTGAAAGGGGGTGACAGGTGTCCTGTATTCTAACTGAAATGTGGAGACAGGTGTCCTGTGTTCTAACTGAAAGGGGGGGACAGGTGTCCTGTGTTCTAACTGAAATGTGGAGACAGGTGTCCTGTATTCTAACTGAAGGGGGAGACAGGTGTCCTGTGTTCTAACTGAAATGTGGAGACAGGAGTCCTGTATTCTAACTGAAGGGGGAGACAGGTGTCCTGTGTTCTAACTGAAAGGGGGGAGACAGGTGTCCTGTGTTCTAACTGAAATGTGGAGACAGGTGTCCTGTGTTCTAACTGAAAGGGGGGGACAGGTGTCCTGTGTTCTAACTGAAAGGGGGAGACAGGTGTCCTGTGTTCTAACTGAAAGGGAGAGACCGGTGTCCTGTATTCTAACTGAAAGGGTGGGGACAGGTGTCCTGTGTTTTAACTGAAAGGTGGGGACAGGTGTCCTGTGTTCTAACTGAAAGGGGGAGACAGGTGTCCTGTGTTCTAACTGAATGGGGGAGACAGGTGTCCTGTGTTCTAACTGAAAGGGGGGGAGACAGGTGTCCTGTGTTCTAACTGAAAGTGGGGAGACAGGTGTCCTGTGATCTAACTGAAAGTGGGGGGGAGACAGGTGTCCTGTGTTCTAACTGAAAGGGGGGGAGACAGGTGTCCTGTATTCTAACTGAAAGTGGGGGAGACAGGTGTCCTGTGTTCTAACTGAAAGGGTGAGACAGGTGTCCTGTGTTCTAACTGAAAGGGAGAGACCGGTGTCCTGTATTCTAACTGAAAGGGTGGGGACAGGTGTCCTGTGTTTTAACTGAAAGGTGGGGACAGGTGTCCTGTGTTCTAACTGAAAGGGGGAGACAGGTGTCCTGTGTTCTAACTGAAAGGGGGAGACAGGTGTCCTGTGTTCTAACTGAAAGGGGGGGAGACAGGTGTCCTGTGTTCTAACTGAACGTGGGGAGACAGGTGTCCTGTATTCTAACTGAAAGGAGGAGACAGGTGTCCTGTGTTCTAACTGAAAGGGGGAGACAGGTGTCCTGTGTTCTAACTGAAAGGGGGAGACAGGTGTCCTGTATTCTAACTGAAAGGAGGAGACAGGTGTCCTGTGTTCTAACTGAAAGGGGGACACAGGTGTCCTGCGTTCTAACTGAAAGGGGGGGAGACAGGTGTCCTGTGTTCTAACTGAAAGTGGGGAGACAGGTGTCCTGTGATCTAACTGAAAGTGGGGGGCAGACAGGTGTCCTGTGTTCTACCTGAAAGGGGGGAGACAGGTGTCCTGTGTTCTAACTGAAATGTGGAGACAGGTGTCCAGTGTTCTAACTGAAAGGGGGGGACAGGTGTCCTGTGTTGTAACTGAAAGGGGGAGACAGGTGTCCTGTGTTCTAACTGAAAGGGGGGGACAGGTGTCCTGTGTTCTAACTGAAATGTGGAGACAGGTGTCCTGTATTCTAACTGAAGGGGGAGACAGGTGTCCTGTGTTCTAACTGAAATGTGGAGACAGGTGTCCTGTATTCTAACTGAAGGGGGAGACAGGTGTCCTGTGTTCTAACTGAAAGGGGGGAGACAGGTGTCCTGTGTTCTAACTAAAATGTGGAGACAGGTGTCCAGTGTTCTAACTGAAAGGGGGGGACAGGTGTCCTGTGTTCTAACTGAAAGGGGGAGACAGGTGTCCTGTGTTCTAACTGAAAGGGAGAGACCGGTGTCCTGTATTCTAACTGAAAGGGTGGGGACAGGTGTCCTGTGTTTTAACTGAAAGGGGCGGACAGGTGTCCTGTGTTCTAACTGAAAGGGGGAGACAGGAGTCCTGTGTTCTAACTGAAAGGGGGAGACAGGTGTCCTGTGTTCTAACTGAAAGGGGGACACAGGTGTCCTGCGTTCTAACTGAAAGGGGGGGAGACAGGTGTCCTGTGTTCTAACTGAAAGTGGGGAGACAGGTGTCCTGTATTCTAACTGAAAGGAGGAGACAGGTGTCCTGTGTTCTAACTGAAAGGGGGACACAGGTGTCCTGCGTTCTAACTGAAAGGGGGGGAGACAGGTGTCCTGTGTTCTAACTGAAAGTGGGGAGACAGGTGTCCTGTGATCTAACTGAAAGTGGGGGGAGACAGGTGTCCTGTGTTCTAACTGAAAGGGGGGAGACAGGTGTCCTGTGTTCTAACTGAAAGGGGGGGAGACAGGTGTCCTGTATTCTAACTGAAAGTGGGGGGGGGGACTGGTGTCCTGTGTTGTAACTGAAAGGGGGAGACAGGTGTCCTGCATTCTAACTGAAAGGGGGAGACAGGTGTCCTGTGTTCTAACTGAAAGGGGCGGACAGGTTTCCTGTGTTCTAACTGAAAGGGGGAGACAGGTGTCCTGTATTTTAACTGAAAGGGGGAGACAGGTGTCCTGTATTCTAACTGAAAGGGGGAGACAGGTGTCCTGTGTTCTATCTGAAAGGGGGGAGACAGGTGTCCTGTGTTCTAACTGAAAGGGGGAGGGGACAGGTGTCCTGTATTCTAACTGATATGTGGAGAGAGGTGTCCTGTAATCTAACTGAAAGGGGGAGACAGGTGTCCAGTTTTCTAACTGAAAGGGGGGAGACAGGTGTCCTGTATTCTAACTGAAAGGGGGGGGAAAGGTGTCCTGTGTTTTAACTGAAAGGGGGAGACAGGTGTCCTGTATTCTAACTGAAAGGGGGAGACAGGTGTCCTGTGTTCTTACTGAAAGGGGGGAGACAGGTGTCCTGTATTCTAACTGAAAGGGGGGGGACAGGTGTCCTGTGTTCTAACTAAAGGGGGAGACAGGTGTCCTGTATTCTAACTGAAAGGGGGGGGGGACAGGTGTCCTGTGTTCTAACTAAAGGGGGAGACAGGAGTCCTGTATTCTAACTAAAGGGGGAGACAGGTGTCCTGTGTTCTAACTGAAAGGGGGGGGGACAGGTGTCCTGTGTTCTAACTAAAGGGGGAGACAGGAGTCCTGTATTCTAACTAAAGGGGGAGACAGGTGTCCTGTGTTCTAACTGAAAGGGGGAGGGGACAGGTGTCCTGTATTCTAACTGATATGTGGAGAGAGGTGTCCTGTAATCTAACTGAAAGGGGGAGACAGGTGTCCAGTGTTCTAACTGAAAGGGGGGAGACAGGTGTCCTGTATTCTAACTGAAAGGGGGGGGGACAGGTGTCCTGTATTCTAACTGAAAGGAGGAGACAGGTGTCCTGTGTTATAACTGAAAGGGGGAGACAGGTGTCCTGTGTTCTAACTGAAAGGGGGAGACAGGTGTCCTGTATTCTAACTGAAAGGAGGAGACAGGTGTCCTGTGTTCTAACTGAAAGGGGGACACAGGTGTCCTGCGTTCTAACTGAAAGGGGGGGAGACAGGTATCCTGTGTTCTAACTGAAAGTGGGGAGACAGGTGTCCTGTGATCTAACTGAAAGTGGGGGGCAGACAGGTGTCCTGTGTTCTACCTGAAAGGGGGGAGACAGGTGTCCTGTGTTCTAACTGAAAGGGGGGAGACAGGTGTCCTGTGTTCTAACTGAAATGTGGAGACAGGTGTCCAGTGTTCTAACTGAAAGGGGGGGACAGGTGTCCTGTGTTCTAACTGAAAGGGGGAGACAGGTGTCCTGTGTTCTAACTGAAAGGGGGGGACAGGTGTCCTGTGTTCTAACTGAAATGTGGAGACAGGTGTCCTGTATTCTAACTGAAGGGGGAGACAGGTGTCCTGTGTTCTAACTGAAATGTGGAGACAGGTGTCCTGTATTCTAACTGAAGGGGGAGACAGGTGTCCTGTGTTCTAACTGAAAGGGGGGAGACAGGTGTCCTGTGTTCTAACTGAAATGTGGAGACAGGTGTCCAGTGTTCTAACTGAAAGGGGGGGACAGGTGTCCTGTGTTCTAACTGAAAGGGGGAGACAGGTGTCCTGTGTTCTAACTGAAAGGGAGAGACCGGTGTCCTGTATTCTAACTGAAAGGGTGGGGACAGGTGTCCTGTGTTTTAACTGAAAGGGGCGGACAGGTGTCCTGTGTTCTAACTGAAAGGGGGGGAGACAGGTGTCCTGTATTCTAACTGAAAGTGGGGGGGGGGGACTGGTGTCCTGTGTTGTAACTGAAAGGGGGAGACAGGTGTCCTGCATTCTAACTGAAAGGGGGAGACAGGTGTCCTGTGTTCTAACTGAAAGGGGCGGACAGGTTTCCTGTGTTCTAACTGAAAGGGGGAGACAGGTGTCCTGTATTTTAACTGAAAGGGGGAGACAGGTGTCCTGTATTCTAACTGAAAGGGGGAGACAGGTGTCCTGTGTTCTATCTGAAAGGGGGGAGACAGGTGTCCTGTGTTCTAACTGAAAGGGGGAGGGAACAGGTGTCCTGTATTCTAACTGATATGTGGAGAGAGGTGTCCTGTAATCTAACTGAAAGGGGGAGACAGGTGTCCAGTTTTCTAACTGAAAGGGGGGAGACAGGTGTCCTGTATTCTAACTGAAAGGGGGGGGAAAGGTGTCCTGTGTTCTAACTGAAAGGCGGAGACAGGTGTCCTGTATTCTAACTGAAAGGGGGAGACAGGTGTCCTGTGTTCTTACTGAAAGGGGGGAGACAGGTGTCCTGTATTCTAACTGAAAGGGGGGGGACAGGTGTCCTGTGTTCTAACTAAAGGGGGAGACAGGTGTCCTGTATTCTAACTGAAAGGGCGGGGGGGACAGGTGTCCTGTGTTCTAACTAAAGGGGGAGACAGGAGTCCTGTATTCTAACTAAAGGGGGAGACAGGTGTCCTGTGTTCTAACTGAAAGGGGGGGGACAGGTGTCCTGTGTTCTAACTAAAGGGGGAGACAGGAGTCCTGTATTCTAACTAAAGGGGGAGACAGGTGTCCTGTGTTCTAACTTAAAGGGGGAGACAGGTGTCCTGTATTTTAACTGAAAGGGTTAGACAGGTGTCCTGTATTCTAACTGAAAGGGGGAGACAGGTGTCCTGTGTTCTATCTGAAAGGGGGGAGACAGGTGTCCTGTGTTCTAACTGAAAGGGGGAGGGGACAGGTGTCCTGTATTCTAACTGATATGTGGAGAGAGGTGTCCTGTAATCTAACTGAAAGGGGGAGACAGGTGTCCAGTGTTCTAACTGAAAGGGGGGAGACAGGTGTCCTGTATTCTAACTGAAAGGGGGGGGGACAGGTGTCCTGTATTCTAACTGAAAGGAGGAGACAGGTGTCCTGTGTTCTAACTGAAAGGGGGAGACAGGTGTCCTGTGTTCTAACTGAAAGGGGGAGACAGGTGTCCTGTATTCTAACTGAAAGGAGGAGACAGGTGTCCTGTGTTCTAACTGAAAGGGGGACACAGGTGTCCTGCGTTCTAACTGAAAGGGGGGGAGACAGGTATCCTGTGTTCTAACTGAAAGGGGGGGGACAGGTGTCCTGTGATCTAACTGAAAGCGGGAGACAGGTGTCCTGTATTCTAACTAAAGGGGGAGACAGGTGTCCTGTGTTCTAACTGAAAGGGGGAGACAGGTGTCCTGTATTCTAACTGAAAGGAGGAGACAGGTGTCCTGTGTTCTAACTGAAAGGGGGACACAGGTGTCCTGCGTTCTAACTGAAAGGGGGGGAGACAGGTATCCTGTGTTCTAACTGAAAGTGGGGAGACAGGTGTCCTGTGATCTAACTGAAAGTGGGGGGCAGACAGGTGTCCTGTGTTCTACCTGAAAGGGGGGAGACAGGTGTCCTGTGTTCTAACTGAAAGGGGGGAGACAGGTGTCCTGTGTTCTAACTGAAATGTGGAGACAGGTGTCCAGTGTTCTAACTGAAAGGGGGGGACAGGTGTCCTGTGTTCTAACTGAAAGGGGGGGACAGGTGTCCTGTGTTCTAACTGAAATGTGGAGACAGGTGTCCTGTATTCTAACTGAAGGGGGAGACAGGTGTCCTGTGTTCTAACTGAAATGTGGAGACAGGTGTCCTGTATTCTAACTGAAGGGGGAGACAGGTGTCCTGTGTTCTAACTGAAAGGGGGGAGACAGGTGTCCTGTGTTCTAACTGAAATGTGGAGACAGGTGTCCAGTGTTCTAACTGAAAGGGGGGGACAGGTGTCCTGTGTTTTAACTGAAAGGGGGAGACAGGTGTCCTGTGTTCTAACTGAAAGGGAGCGACCGGTGTCCTGTATTCTAACTGAAAGGGTGGGGACAGGTGTCCTGTGTTTTAACTGAATGGGGCGGACAGGTGTCCTGTGTTCTAACTGAAAGGGGGAGACAGGAGTCCTGCGTTCTAACTGAAAGGGGGGGAGACAGGTGTCCTGTGTTCTAACTGAAAGTGGGGAGACAGGTGTCCTGTATTCTAACTGAGAGGAGGAGACAGGTGTCCTGTGTTCTAACTGAAAGGGGGACACAGGTGTCCTGCGTTCTAACTGAAAGGGGGGGAGACAGGTGTCCTGTGTTCTAACTGAAAGTGGGGAGACAGGTGTCCTGTGATCTAACTGAAAGTGGGGGGGAGACAGGTGTCCTGTGTTCTAACTGAAAGGGGGAGACAGGTGTCCTGTAATCTAACTGAAAGGGGGAGACAGGTGTCCAGTGTTCTAACTGAAAGGGGGGAGACAGGTGTCCTGTATTCTAACTGAAAGGGGGGGGGACAGGTGTCCTGTGTTCTAACTGAAAGGGGGTGACAGGTGTCCTGTATTCTAACTGAAATGTGGAGACAGGTGTCCTGTGTTCTAACTGAAAGGGGGGACAGGTGTCCTGTGTTCTAACTGAAATGTGGAGACAGGTGTCCTGTATTCTAACTGAAGGGGGAGACAGGTGTCCTGTGTTCTAACTGAAAGGGGGAGACAGTTGTCCTGTGTTCTAACTGAAAGGGGGGGAGACAGGTGTCCTGTGTTCTAACTGAACGTGGGGAGACAGGTGTCCTGTATTCTAACTGAAAGGAGGAGACAGGTGTGCTGTGTTCTAACTGAAAGGGGGGAGACAGGTGTCCTGTGTTCTAACTGAAAGGGGGGGAGACAGGTGTCCTGTATTCTAACTGAAAGTGGGGGAGACAGGTGTCCTGTGTTCTAACTGAAAGGGTGAGACAGGTGTCCTGTGTTCTAACTGAAAGGGAGAGACCGGTGTCCTGTATTCTAACTGAAAGGGTGGGGACAGGTGTCCTGTGTTTTAACTGAAAGGTGGGGACAGGTGTCCTGTGTTCTTACTGAAAGGGGGAGACAGGTGTCCTGTGTTCTAACTGAAAGGGGGAGACAGGTGTCCTGTGTTCTAACTGAAAGGGGTGGAGACAGGTGTCCTGTGTTCTAACTGAACGTGGGGAGACAGGTGTCCTGTATTCTAACTGAAAGGAGGAGACAGGTGTCCTGTGTTCTAACTGAAAGGGGGAGACAGGTGTCCTGTAATCTAACTGAAAGGGGGAGACAGGTGTCCTGTGTTCTAACTGAAAGGGGGGGAGACAGGTGTCCTGTATTCTAACTGAAAGTGGGGGAGACAGGTGTCCTGCGTTCTAAGTGAAAGGGGGGGAGACAGGTGTCCTGTGTTCTAACTGAAAGTGGGGAGACAGGTGTCCTGTGATCTAACTGAAAGTGGGGGGCAGACAGGTGTCCTGTGTTCTACCTGAAAGGGGGGAGACAGGTGTCCTGTGTTCTAACTGAAAGGGGGGAGACAGGTGTCCTGTGTTGTAACTGAAATGTGGAGACAGGTGTCCAGTGTTCTAACTGAAGGGGGAGACAGGTGTCCTGTGTTCTAACTGAAATGTGGAGACAGGTGTCCTGTATTCTAACTGAAGGGGGGACAGGTGTCCTGTGTTCTAACTGAAAGGGGGGAGACAGGTGTCCTGTGTTCTAACTGAAATGTGGAGACAGGTGTCCAGTGTTCTAACTGAAAGGGGGGGACAGGTGTCCTGTGTTCTAACTGAAAGGGGGAGACAGGTGTCCTGTGTTCTAACTGAAAGGGAGAGACCGGTGTCCTGTATTCTAACTGAAAGGGTGGGGACAGGTGTCCTGTGTTTTAACTGAAAGGGGCGGACAGGTGTCCTGTGTTCTAACTGAAAGGGGGAGACAGGAGTCCTGTGTTCTAACTGAAAGGGGGGGAGACAGGTGTCCTGTGTTCTAACTGAACGTGGGGAGACAGGTGTCCTGTATTCTAACTGAAAGGAGGAGACAGGTGTGCTGTGTTCTAACTGAAAGGGGGGAGACAGGTGTCCTGTGTTCTAACTGAAAGGGGGGGAGACAGGTGTCCTGTATTCTAACTGAAAGTGGGGGAGACAGGTGTCCTGTGTTCTAACTGAAAGGGTGAGACAGGTGTCCTGTGTTCTAACTGAAAGGGAGAGACCGGTGTCCTGTATTCTAACTGAAAGGGTGGGGACAGGTGTCCTGTGTTTTAACTGAAAGGTGGGGACAGGTGTCCTGTGTTCTTACTGAAAGGGGGAGACAGGTGTCCTGTGTTCTAACTGAAAGGGGGAGACAGGTGTCCTGTGTTCTAACTGAAAGGGGTGGAGACAGGTGTCCTGTGTTCTAACTGAACGTGGGGAGACAGGTGTCCTGTATTCTAACTGAAAGGAGGAGACAGGTGTCCTGTGTTCTAACTGAAAGGGGGAGACAGGTGTCCTGTGTTCTAACTGAAAGGGGGAGACAGGTGTCCTGTATTCTAACTGAAAGGAGGAGACAGGTGTCCTGTGTTCTAACTGAAAGGGGGACACAGGTGTCCTGCGTTCTAAGTGAAAGGGGGGGAGACAGGTGTCCTGTGTTCTAACTGAAAGTGGGGAGACAGGTGTCCTGTGATCTAACTGAAAGTGGGGGGCAGACAGGTGTCCTGTGTTCTACCTGAAAGGGGGGAGACAGGTGTCCTGTGTTCTAACTGAAAGGGGGGAGACAGGTGTCCTGTGTTCTAACTGAAATGTGGAGACAGGTGTCCAGTGTTCTAACTGAAAGGGGGGGACAGGTGTCCTGTGTTCTAACTGAAAGGGGGAGACAGGTGTCCTGTGTTCTAACTGAAAGGGAGAGACCCTGTATTCTAACTGAAAGGGTGGGGACAGGTGTCCTGTGTTTTAACTGAAAGGGGCGGACAGGTGTCCTGTGTTCTAACTGAAAGGGGGAGACAGGAGTCCTGTGTTCTAACTGAAAGCGGGAGACAGGTGTCCTGTGTTCTAACTGAAAGGGGGACACAGGTGTCCTGCGTTCTAACTGAAAGGGGGGGAGACAGGTGTCCTGTGTTCTAACTGAAAGTGGGGAGACAGGTGTCCTGTATTCTAACTGAAAGGAGGAGACAGGTGTCCTGTGTTCTAACTGAAAGGGGGACACAGGTGTCCTGCGTTCTAACTGAAAGGGGGGGAGACAGGTGTCCTGTGTTCTAACTGAAAGTGGGGAGACAGGTGTCCTGTGATCTAACTGAAAGTAGGGGGGAGACAGGTGTCCTGTGTTCTAACTGAAAGGGGGAGACAGGTGTCCTGTAATCTAACTGAAAGGGGGAGACAGGTGTCCAGTGTTCTAACTGAAAGGGGGGAGACAGGTGTCCTGTATTCTAACTGAAAGGGGGGGGGACAGGTGTCCTGTGTTCTAACTGAAAGGGGGTGACAGGTGTCCTGTATTCTAACTGAAATGTGGAGACAGGTGTCCTGTGTTCTAACTGAAAGGGGGGACAGGTGTCCTGTGTTCTAACTGAAATGTGGAGACAGGTGTCCTGTATTCTAACTGAAGGGGGAGACAGGTGTCCTGTGTTCTAACTGAAATGTGGAGACAGGTGTCCTGTATTCTAACTGAATGGGGAGACAGGTGTCCTGTGTTCTAACTGAAAGGGGGGAGACAGGTGTCCTGTGTTCTAACTGAAATGTGGAGACAGGTGTCCAGTGTTCTAACTGAAAGGGGGGGACAGGTGTCCTGTGTTCTAACTGAAAGGGGGAGACAGGTGTCCTGTGTTCTAACTGAAAGGGAGAGACCGGTGTCCTGTATTCTAACTGAAAGGGTGGGGACAGGTGTCCTGTGTTCTAACTGAAAGGGGGAGACAGGTGTCCTGTATTCTAACTGAAAGGGGGGGAGACAGGTGTCCTGTGTTCTAACTGAAAGTGGGGAGACAGGTGTCCTGTATTCTAACTGAAAGGAGGAGACAGGTGTCCTGTGTTCTAACTGAAAGGGGGAGACAGGTGTCCTGTGTTCTAACTGAAAGGGGGGGAGACAGGTGTCCTGTGTTCTAACTGAAAGGAGGGGGGGAAGGTGTCCTGTATTCGAACTGAAAGGGGGGAGACAGGTGTCCTGTGTTCTAACTGAAAGGGGGGAGACAGGTGTCCTGTGTTCTAACTGAAAGGGGGGGAGACAGGTGTCCTGTATTCTAACTGAAAGTGGGGGAGACAGGTGTCCTGTGTTCTAACTGAAAGGGTGAGACAGGTGTCCTGTGTTCTAACTGAAAGGGAGAGACCGGTGTCCTGTATTCTAACTGAAAGGGTGGGGACAGGTGTCCTGTGTTTTAACTGAAAGGTGGGGACAGGTGTCCTGTGTTCTAACTGAAAGGGGGAGACAGGTGTCCTGTGTTCTAACTGAAAGGGGGAGACAGGTGTCCTGTGTTCTAACTGAAAGGGGGGGAGACAGGTGTCCTGTGTTCTAACTGAACGTGGGGAGACAGGTGTCCTGTATTCTAACTGAAAGGAGGAGACAGCTGTCCTGTGTTCTAACTGAAAGGGGGAGACAGGTGTCCTGTGTTCTAACTGAAAGGGGGAGACAGGTGTCCTGTATTCTAACTGAAAGGAGGAGACAGGTGTCCTGTGTTCTAACTGAAAGGGGGACACAGGTGTCCTGCGTTCTAACTGAAAGGGGGGGAGACAGGTGTCCTGTGTTCTAACTGAAAGTGGGGAGACAGGTGTCCTGTGATCTAACTGAAAGTGGGGGGCAGACAGGTGTCCTGTGTTCTACCTGAAAGGGGGGAGACAGGTGTCCTGTGTTCTAACTGAAAGGGGGGAGACAGGTGTCCTGTGTTCTAACTGAAATGTGGAGACAGGTGTCCAGTGTTCTAACTGAAAGGGGGGGACAGGTGTCCTGTGTTCTAACTGAAAGGGGGAGACAGGTGTCCTGTGTTCTAACTGAAAGGGGGGGACAGGTGTCCTGTGTTCTAACTGAAATGTGGAGACAGGTGTCCTGTATTCTAACTGAAGGGGGAGACAGGTGTCCTGTGTTCTAACTGAAATATGGAGACAGGTGTCCTGTATTCTAACTGAAGGGGGAGACAGGTGTCCTGTGTTCTAACTGAAAGGGGGGAGACAGGTGTCCTGTGTTCTAACTGAAATGTGGAGACAGGTGTCCAGTGTTCTAACTGAAAGGGGGGGACAGGTGTCCTGTGTTCTAACTGAAAGGGGGAGACAGGTGTCCTGTGTTCTAACTGAAAGGGAGAGACCGGTGTCCTGTATTCTAACTGAAAGGGTGGGGACAGGTGTCCTGTGTTTTAACTGAAAGGGGCGGACAGGTGTCCTGTGTTCTAACTGAAAGGGGGAGACAGGTGTCCTGTGTTCTAACTGAAAGGGGGACACAGGTGTCCTGCGTTCTAACTGAAAGGGGGGGAGACAGGTGTCCTGTGTTCTAACTGAAAGTGGGGAGACAGGTGTCCTGTATTCTAACTGAAAGGAGGAGACAGGTGTCCTGTGTTCTAACTGAAAGGGGGACACAGGTGTCCTGCGTTCTAACTGAAAGGGGGACACAGGTGTCCTGCGTTCTAACTGAAAGGGGGGGAGACAGGTGTCCTGTGTTCTAACTGAAAGTGGGGAGACAGGTGTCCTGTATTCTAACTGAAAGGAGGAGACAGGTGTCCTGTATTCTAACTGAAAGGAGGAGACAGGTGTCCTGTGTTCTAACTGAAAGGGGGACACAGGTGTCCTGCGTTCTAACTGAAAGGGGGGGAGACAGGTGTCCTGTGTTCTAACTGAAAGTGGGGAGACAGGTGTCCTGTGATCTAACTGAAAGTGGGGGGGAGACAGGTGTCCTGTGTTCTAACTGAAAGGGGGAGACAGGTGTCCTGTGTTCTAACTGAAAGGGGGACACAGGTGTCCTGCGTTCTAACTGAAAGGGGGGGAGACAGGTGTCCTGTGATCTAACTGAAAGTGGGGGGGAGACAGGAGTCCTGTGTTCTAACTGAAAGGGGGAGACAGGTGTCCTGTGTTCTAACTGAAAGGGGGACACAGGTGTCCTGCGTTCTAACTGAAAGGGGGGGAGACAGGTGTCCTGTGTTCTAACTGAAAGTGGGGAGACAGGTGTCCTGTATTCTAACTGAAAGGAGGAGACAGGTGTCCTGTGTTCTAACTGAAAGGGGACACAGGTGTCCTGCGTTCTAACTGAAAGGGGGGGAGACAGGTGTCCTGTGTTCTAACTGAAAGTGGGGAGACAGGTGTCCTGTGATCTAACTGAAAGTGGGGGGGGAGACAGGTGTCCTGTGTTCTAACTGAAAGGGGGGAGACAGGTGTCCTGTGTTCTAACTGAAAGGGGGGGAGACAGGTGTCCTGTATTCTAACTGAAAGTGGGGGGGGGGGGACTGGTGTCCTGTGTTGTAACTGAAAGGGGGAGACAGGTGTCCTGCATTCTAACTGAAAGGGGGAGACAGGTGTCCTGTGTTCTAACTGAAAGGGGCGGACAGGTTTCCTGTGTTCTAACTGAAAGGGGGAGACAGGTGTCCTGTATTTTAACTGAAAGGGGGAGACAGGTGTCCTGTATTCTAACTGAAAGGGGGAGACAGGTGTCCTGTGTTCTATCTGAAAGGGGGGAGACAGGTGTCCTGTGTTCTAACTGAAAGGGGGAGGGGACAGGTGTCCTGTATTCTAACTGATATGTGGAGAGAGGTGTCCTGTAATCTAACTGAAAGGGGGAGACAGGTGTCCAGTGTTCTAACTGAAAGGGGGGAGACAGGTGTCCTGTATTCTAACTGAAAGGGGGGGGACAGGTGTCCTGTGTTCTAACTGAAAGGGGGAGACAGGTGTCCTGTATTCTAACTGAAAGGGGGAGACAGGTGTCCTGTGTTCTTACTGAAAGGGGGGAGACAGGTGTCCTGTATTCTAACTGAAAGGGGGGGGGACAGGTGTCCTGTGTTCTAACTAAAGGGGGAGACAGGTGTCCTGTATTCTAACTGAAAGGGGGGGGGGGACAGGTGTCCTGTGTTCTAACTAAAGGGGGAGACAGGAGTCCTTTATTCTAACTAAAGGGGGAGACAGGAGTCCTGTGTTCTAACTGAAAGGGGGGGGGACAGGTGTCCTGTGATCTAACTGAAAGGGGGAGACAGGTATCCTGTGATCTAACTGAAAGGGGGGAGACAGGTGTCCTGTGTTCTAACTGATATGTGGAGACAGGTGTCCTGTAATCTAACTGAAAGAGGGAGACAGGTGTCCAGTGTTCTAACTGAAAGGGGGGGAGACAGGTGTCCTGTGTTCTAACTGAAATGGGGGAGACAGGTGTCCTGTGTTCTATCTGAAATGGGGGAGACAGGTGTCCTGTATTCTAACTGAAAGGGGGAGGGTACAGGTGTCCTGTGTTCTAACTGAAATGGGGGAGACAGGTGTCCTGTATTCTAACTGAAAAGTGGGGGACAGGTGTCCTGTGTTCTAACTAAAGGGGGAGACAGGTGTCCTGTGATCTAACTGAAAGGGGGGGAGACAGGTGACCTGTGTTCCAACTGAAGCTGGGGAGACAGGAGTCCTGTATTCTAACTGAAAGGGGGGGGACAGGTGTCCTGTGTTCTAACTAAAGGGGGAGACAGGTGTCCTGTATTCTAACTGAAAGGGGGGGGGGACAGGTGTCCTGTGTTCTAACTAAAGGGGGAGACAGGAGTCCTGTATTCTAACTAAAGGGGGAGACAGGTGTCCTGTGTTCTAACTGAAAGGGGGGGGGACAGGTGTCCTGTGATCTAACTGAAAGGGGGAGACAGGTATCCTGTGATCTAACTGAAAGGGGGGAGACAGGTGTCCTGTGTTCTATCTGAAAGGGGGGGAGACAGGTGTCCTGTGTTCTAACTGATATGTGGAGACAGGTGTCCTGTAATCTAACTGAAAGAGGGAGACAGGTGTCCAGTGTTCTAACTGAAAGGGGGGGAGACAGGTGTCCTGTGTTCTAACTGAAATGGGGGAGACAGGTGTCCTGTGTTCTAACTGAAATGGGGGAGACAGGTGTCCTGTATTCTAACTGAAAGGGGGGGGGGACAGGTGTCCTGTGTTCTAACTGAAATGGGGGAGACAGGTGTCCTGTATTCTAACTGAAAAGGGGGGGACAGGTGTCCTGTGTTCTAACTAAAGGGGGAGACAGGTGTCCTGTGATCTAACTGAAAGGGGGGGAGACAGGTGACCTGTGTTCCAACTGAAACTGTGGAGACAGGAGTCCTGTATTCTAACTGAAAGGGGGGGGACAGGTGTCCTGTGTTCTAACTGAAAGGGGGAGACAGGTGTCCTGTATTCTAACTGAAAGGGGGAGACAGGTGTCCTGTATTCTAACTGAAAGGGGGAGACAGGTTTCCTGTGATCTAACTGAAGGGGGGAGACAGGTGTCCTGTGTTCTAACTGAAAGGGGGAGACAGGTGTCCTGTAATCTAACTGAAAGGGGGAGACAGGTGTCCTGTGTTCTAACTGAAAGGGGGAGACAGGTGTCCTGTGTTCTAACTGAAAGGTGGAGATAGGTGTCCTCTGTTCTAACTGAAAGGGGGGAGACAGGTGTCCTGTATTCTAACTGAAAGGGGGGGGGACAGGTGTCCTGTGTTCTAACTGAAAGGGGGGAGACAGGTGTCCTGTGTTCTAACTGAAAGGGGGAGACAGGTGTCCTGTGTTCTAACTGAAATGTGGAGACAGGTGTCCAGTGTTCTAACTGAAAGGGGGGGACAGGTGTCCTGTGTTCTAACTGAAAGGGGGAGACAGGTGTCCTGTGTTCTAACTGAAAGGGAGAGACCGGTGTCCTGTATTCTAACTGAAAGGGTGGGGACAGGTGTCCCTGTGTTTTAACTGAAAGGTGGGGACAGGTGTCCTGTGTTCTAACTGAAAGGGGAGACAGGTGTCCTGTGTTCTAACTGAAAGGGGGAGACAGGTTTCCTGTGTTCTAACTGAAAGGGGGGGAGACAGGTGTCCTGTGTTCTAACTGAAAGTGGGGAGACAGGTGTCCTGTATTCTAACTGAAAGGAGGAGACAGGTGTCCTGTGTTCTAACTGAAAGGGGGAGACAGGTGTCCTGTGTTCTAACTGAAAGTGGGGAGACAGGTGTCCTGTGATCTAACTGAAAGTGGGGGGGAGACAGGTGTCCTGTGTTCTAACTGAAAGGAGGGGGGGAAGGTGTCCTGTATTCTAACTGAAAGGGGGGAGACAGGTGTCCTGTGTTCTAACTGAAAGGGGGGAGACAGGTGTCCTGTGTTCTAACTGAAAGGGGGGGAGACAGGTGTCCTGTATTCTAACTGAAAGTGGGGGAGACAGGTGTCCTGTGTTCTAACTGAAAGGGTGAGACAGGTGTCCTGTGTTCTAACTGAAAGGGAGAGACCGGTGTCCTGTATTCTAACTGAAAGGGTGGGGACAGGTGTCCTGTGTTTTAACTGAAAGGTGGGGACAGGTGTCCTGTGTTCCAACTGAAAGGGGGAGACAGGTGTCCTGTGTTCTAACTGAAAGGGGGAGACAGGTGTCCTGTGTTCTAACTGAAAGGGGGGGAGACAGGTGTCCTGTGTTCTAACTGAACGTGGGGAGACAGGTGTCCTGTATTCTAACTGAAAGGAGGAGACAGGTGTCCTTTATTCTAACTGAAAGGGGGAGACAGGTGTCCTGTGTTCTAACTGAAAGGGGGTGAGACAGGTGTCCTGTGTTCTAACTGAAAGTGGGGAGACAGGTGTCCTGTGATCTAACTGAAAGTGGGGGGGAGACAGGTGTCCTGTGTTCTAACTGAAAGGAGGGGGGAAGGTGTCCTGTATTCTAACTGAAAGGGGGGAGACAGGTGTCCTGTGTTCTAACTGAAAGGGGGGAGACAGGTGTCCTGTCCTCTAACTGAAAGGGGGGGAGACAGGTGTCCTGTATTCTAACTGAAAGTTGGGGAGACAGGTGTCATGTGTTCTAACTGAAAGGGGGAAGACAGGTGTCCTGTGTTCTAACTGAAAGGGGGAGAGAGGTGTCCTGTGTTCTAACTGAAAGGGGGAGACAGGTGTCCTGTGTTGTAACTGAAAGGGGGAGAGAGGTGTCCTGTGTTCTAACTGAAAGGGGGGAGACAGGTGTCCTGTGTTCTAACTGAAAGGGGGTAGACAGGTGTCCTGTGTTCTAACTGAAAGGGGGGGAAACAGGTGCCCTGTGTTCTAACAGAAAGGGGGGAGACAGGTGTCCTGTGTTCTAACTGAAAGGGGGGAGACAGGTGTCCTGTGTTCTAACTGAAAGGGGGGGAGACAGGTGTCCTGTGTTGTAACTGAAAGGGGGGAGACAGGTGTACTGTGTTCTAACTGAAAGGGGGGGAAACAGGTGTCCTGTGTTCTAACTGAAAGGAGGAGACAGGTGTCCTGAGTTCTAACTGAAAGTGGGGAGACAGGTGTCCTGTGTTCTATCTGAAAGGGGGGGGACAGGTGTCCTGTGTTCTAACTGAAAAGGGGGAGACAGGTGTCCTGTGTTCTAACTGAAATGTGGAGACACGTGTCCTGTTTTCTATCTGAAAGGGGGAGACAGGTGTCCTGTGTTCTAACTGAAAGGGGGGAGACAGGTGTCCTGTGTTCTAACTGAAAAGGGGGAGACAGGTGTCCTGTGTTCTAACTGAAATGTGGAGACACGTGTCCTGTTTTCTATCTGAAAGGGGGAGACAGGTGTCCTGTGTTCTAACTGAAAGGGGGAGACAGGTGTCCTGTGTTCTATCTGAAAGGGGGGAACAGGTGTCCTGTTTTCTATCTGAAAGGGGGAGACAGGTGTCCTGTGTTCTAACTGAAAGGGGGAGACAGGTGTCCTGTGTTCTATCTGAAAGGGGGGAACAGGTGTCCTGTGTTCTAACAGAAAGAGGGGGGAGGCAGGTGTCCTGTGTTCTAACTGAAAGGGGGGAGACAGGTGTCCTGTGTTCTAACTGAAACGGGGGGAAACAGGTGTCCTGTGTTCTAACTGAAAGGAGGAGACAGGTGTCCTGTTTTCTAACTGAAAGGCGGGAGACAGGTGTCCTGAGTTCTAACTGAAAGGGGGAGACAGGTGTCCTGTGTTATAACTGAAAGGGGGGAGACAGATGTCCTGTGTTCTAACTGAAAGGGGGGGAGACAGTGGTTCCGTGTTCTAACTGAAAGGGGGGAGACAGATGTCCTGTGTTCTAACTGAAAGGGGGGGGGGGACAGGTGTTCTGTGTTCTAACTGAAAGGGGGGGAGACATCTGTTCCGTGTTCTAACTGAAAGGGGGGGGGGACAGGTGTCCTGTATTCTAAATGAAATGTGGAGTCAGGAGTCCTGCGTTCTAACTGAAAGGGGCAAGACAGGTGTCCTGTATTCTAACTGAATGGTGGAGACAGGTGTCCTGTGTTCTAACTGAAAGGGTGAGACAGGTGTCCTGTGATCTACCTGAAAGGGGGAGACAGGTGTCCTGTGTTCAAACTGACAGGGGGGGAGACAGGTGTCCTGTGTTCTAACTGAAAGGTGGGAGACACGTGTCCAGTGTTCTAACTGAAAGGGGGGGAGACAGGTGTCCTGTGTTCTAACTGAAAGAGGGGAGACAGGTGTCCTGTATTCTAACTGAAACGGGGGAAACAGGTGTCCTGTGTTCTAACTGAAAGGGGGAGACAGGTGTACTGTGTTCTATCTGAAAAGGGGGGACAGGTGTCCAGTGTTCTAACTGAAAGGGGGGGAGACAGGTGTCCTGTGTTCTAACTGAAAGGGTGGAGACAGGTGTCCTGTATTCTAACTGAAAGGGGGGGGGGGGTACAGGTGTCCTGTGTTCTAACTAAAGGGGGAGACAGGTGTCCTGTGATCTAACTGAAAGGGGGGGAGACAGGTGTCCTGTGTTCTAACTGAAAGTGGGGAGACAGGTGTCCTGTATTCTAACTGAAAGCGGGGTGGGGACAGGTGTCCTGTGTTCTAACTGAAAGGGGGAGACAGGTGTCCTGTATTCTAACTGAAAGGGGGAGACAGGTGTCCTGCATTCTAACTGAAAGGGGAGACAGGTGTCCTGTGTTCTATCTGAAAGGGGGGGAGACAGGTGTCCTGTGTTCTAACTGATATGTGGAGACAGGTGTCCTGTAATCTAACTGAAAGGGGAGACAGGTGTCCTGTGTTCTATCTGAAAGGGGGGGAGACAGGTGTCCTGTGTTCTAACTGATATGTGGAGACAGGTGTCCTGTAATCTAACTGAAAGGGGGAGACAGGTGTCCTGTGTTCTAACTGAAATGGGGGAGACAGGTGTCCTGTGTTCTAACTGAAATGGGGGAGACAGGTGTCCTGTATTCTAACTGAAAGGGGTGGGGGGGACAGGTGTCCTGTGTTCTAACAGAAATGGGGGAGACAGGTGTCCTGTATTCTAACTGAAAAGGGGGGGACAGGTGTCCGGTGTTCTAACTGACAGGGGAGACAGGTGTCCTGTGTTCTAACTGACAGGGGAGACAGGTGTCCTGTATTCTAACTGAAAGGGGGAGACAGGGGTCCTGTATTCTAACTGAAAGGGGGAGACAGGTTTCCTGTGATCTAACTGAAAGTGGGAGACAGGTGTCCTGTGTTCTAACTGAAAGGGGGAGACAGGTGTCCTGTAATCTAACTGAAAGGGGGAGACAGGTGTCCAGTGTTCTAACTGAAAGGGGGGAGACAGGTGTCCTGTATTCTAACTGAAAGGGGGGGGACAGGTGTCCTGTGTTCTAACTAAAAGGGGGGAGACAGGTGTCCTGTGTTCTAACTGAAAGGGGGAGACAGGTGTCCTGTGTTCTAACTGAAAGGGGGAGTCAGGTGTCCTGTATTCTAACTGAAATGTGGAGACAGGTGTCCTGTGTTCTAACTGAAAGGGGGGACAGGTGTCCTGTGTTCTAACTGAAAGGGGGAGACAGGTGCCCTGTATTCTAACTGAAGGGGGAGACAGGTGTCCTGTGTTCTAACTGAAATGTGGAGACAGGTGTCCTGTATTCTAACTGAAGGGGGAGACAGGAGTCCTGTGTTCTAACTGAAATGTGGAGAAAGGTGTCCTGTATTCTAACTGAAATGTGGAGTCAGGTGTCCTGTGTTCTAACTGAAAGCGGGGAACACGTGTCCTATGTTCTAACTGAAAGGGGAAGACAGGTGTCCTGTATTCTAACTAAAGGGGGAGACTGGTGTCCTGTTATCTAACTGAAAGGGGGGGGGACAGGTGTCCTGTGTTCTAACTGAATGGGGGGAGACAGGAGTCCTGTATTCTAACTAAAGGGGGAGACAGGTGTCCTGTGATCTAACTGAAAGGGGGAGACAGGTGTCCTGTATTCTAACTAAAGGGGGAGACTGGTGTCCTGTTATCTAACTGAAAGGGGGGGGGACAGGTGTCCTGTGTTCTAACTGAAAGGGGGGAGACAGGAGTCCTGTATTCTAACTAAAGGGGGAGACAGGTGTCCTGTGATCTAACTGAAAGGGGGAGACAGGTGTCCTGTATTCTAACTAAAGTGCGAGACAGGTGTCCTGTGTTCTAACTGAAAGGGGGAGACAGGTGTCCTGTGATCTAACTGAAAGGGGGAGACAGGTGTCCTGTATTCTAACTAAAGTGGGAGACAGGTGTCCTGTGTTCTAACTGAAAGGGGGGGAGACAGGTGTCCTGTATTCTAACTGAAAGGGGGAGACAGGTGTCCTGTGATCTAACTGAAAGGGGGAGACAGGTGTCCTGTATTCTAACTGAAAGGAGGAGACAGGTGTCCTGTGTTCTAACTGAAAGGGGGAGACAGGTGTCCTGTGTTCTAACTGAAAGTGGGGAGACAGGTGTCCTGTGATCTAACTGAAAGTGGGGGGGAGACAGGTGTCCTGTGTTCTAACTGAAAGGAGGGGGGGAAGGTGTCCTGTATTCTAACTGAAAGGGGGGAGACAGGTGTCCTGTGTTCTAACTGAAAGGGGGGAGACAGGTGTCCTGTGTTCTAACTGAAAGGGGGGGAGACAGGTGTCCTGTATTCTAACTGAAAGTGGGGGAGACAGGTGTCCTGTGTTCTAACTGAAAGGGTGAGACAGGTGTCCTGTGTTCTAACTGAAAGGGAGAGACCGGTGTCCTGTATTCTAACTGAAAGGGTGGGGACAGGTGTCCTGTGTTTTAACTGAAAGGTGGGGACAGGTGTCCTGTGTTCCAACTGAAAGGGGGAGACAGGTGTCCTGTGTTCTAACTGAAAGGGGGAGACAGGTGTCCTGTGTTCTAACTGAAAGGGGGGGAGACAGGTGTCCTGTGTTCTAACTGAACGTGGGGAGACAGGTGTCCTGTATTCTAACTGAAAGGAGGAGACAGGTGTCCTTATTCTAACTGAAAGGGGGAGACAGGTGTCCTGTGTTCTAACTGAAAGGGGGTGAGACAGGTGTCCTGTGTTCTAACTGAAAGTGGGGAGACAGGTGTCCTGTGATCTAACTGAAAGTGGGGGGGAGACAGGTGTCCTGTGTTCTAACTGAAAGGAGGGGGGAAGGTGTCCTGTATTCTAACTGAAAGGGGGGAGACAGGTGTCCTGTGTTCTAACTGAAAGGGGGGAGACAGGTGTCCTGTCTTCTAACTGAAAGGGGGGGAGACAGGTGTCCTGTATTCTAACTGAAAGTGGGGGAGACAGGTGTCATGTGTTCTAACTGAAAGGGGGAAGACAGGTGTCCTGTGTTCTAACTGAAAGGGGGAGAGAGGTGTCCTGTGTTCTAACTGAAAGGGGGGAGACAGGTGTCCTGTGTTCTAACTGAAAGGGGGTAGACAGGTGTCCTGTGTTCTAACTGAAAGGGGGGGAAACAGGTGCCCTGTGTTCTAACAGAAAGGGGGGAGACAGGTGTCCTGTGTTCTAACTGAAAGGGGGGAGACAGGTGTCCTGTGTTCTAACTGAAAGGGGGGGAGACAGGTGTCCTGTGTTGTAACTGAAAGGGGGGAGACAGGTGTACTGTGTTCTAACTGAAAGGGGGGGAAACAGGTGTCCTGTGTTCTAACTGAAAGGAGGAGACAGGTGTCCTGAGTTCTAACTGAAAGTGGGGAGACAGGTGTCCTGTGTTCTATCTGAAAGGGGGGGGACAGGTGTCCTGTGTTCTAACTGAAAAGGGGGAGACAGGTGTCCTGTGTTCTAACTGAAATGTGGAGACACGTGTCCTGTTTTCTATCTGAAAGGGGGAGACAGGTGTCCTGTGTTCTAACTGAAAGGGGGGAGACAGGTGTCCTGTGTTCTAACTGAAAAGGGGGAGACAGGTGTCCTGTGTTCTAACTGAAATGTGGAGACACGTGTCCTGTTTTCTATCTGAAAGGGGGAGACAGGTGTCCTGTGTTCTAACTGAAAGGGGGAGACAGGTGTCCTGTGTTCTATCTGAAAGTGGGGAACAGGTGTCCTGTGTTCTAACAGAAAGAGGGGGGAGGCAGGTGTCCTGTGTTCTAACTGAAAGGGGGGAGACAGGTGTCCTGTGTTCTAACTGAAACGGGGGGAAACAGGTGTCCTGTGTTCTAACTGAAAGGAGGAGACAGGTGTCCTGTTTTCTAACTGAAAGGCGGGAGACAGGTGTCCTGAGTTCTAACTGAAAGGGGGAGACAGGTGTCCTGTGTTATAACTGAAAGGGGGGAGACAGATGTCCTGTGTTCTAACTGAAAGGGGGGGAGACAGCGGTTCCGTGTTCTAACTGAAAGGGGGGAGACAGATGTCCTGTGTTCTAACTGAAAGGGGGGGGGGGACAGGTGTTCTGTGTTCTAACTGAAAGGGGGGGAGACATCTGTTCCGTGTTCTAACTGAAAGGGGGGGGGACAGGTGTCCTGTATTCTAAATGAAATGTGGAGTCAGGAGTCCTGCGTTCTAACTGAAAGGGGCAAGACAGGTGTCCTGTATTCTAACTGAATGGTGGAGACAGGTGTCCTGTGTTCTAACTGAAAGGGTGAGACAGGTGTCCTGTGATCTACCTGAAAGGGGGAGACAGGTGTCCTGTGTTCAAACTGACAGGGGGGGAGACAGGTGTCCTGTGTTCTAACTGAAAGGTGGGAGACACGTGTCCAGTGTTCTAACTGAAAGGGGGGGAGACAGGTGTCCTGTGTTCTAACTGAAAGAGGGGAGACAGGTGTCCTGTATTCTAACTGAAACGGGGGAAACAGGTGTCCTGTGTTCTAACTGAAAGGGGGAGACAGGTGTACTGTGTTCTATCTGAAAAGGGGGGACAGGTGTCCAGTGTTCTAACTGAAAGGGGGGGAGACAGGTGTCCTGTGTTCTAACTGAAAGGGTGGAGACAGGTGTCCTGTATTCTAACTGAAAGGGGGGGGGTACAGGTGTCCTGTGTTCTAACTAAAGGGGGAGACAGGTGTCCTGTGATCTAACTGAAAGGGGGGGAGACAGGTGTCCTGTGTTCTAACTGAAAGTGGGGAGACAGGTGTCCTGTATTCTAACTGAAAGCGGGGTGGGGACAGGTGTCCTGTGTTCTAACTGAAAGGGGGAGACAGGTGTCCTGTATTCTAACTGAAAGGGGGAGACAGGTGTCCTGCATTCTAACTGAAAGGGGAGACAGGTGTCCTGTGTTCTATCTGAAAGGGGGGGAGACAGGTGTCCTGTGTTCTAACTGATATGTGGAGACAGGTGTCCTGTAATCTAACTGAAAGGGGAGACAGGTGTCCTGTGTTCTATCTGAAAGGGGGGGAGACAGGTGTCCTGTGTTCTAACTGATATGTGGAGACAGGTGTCCTGTAATCTAACTGAAAGGGGGAGACAGGTGTCCTGTGTTCTAACTGAAATGGGGGAGACCGGTGTCCTGTGTTCTAACTGAAATGGGGGAGACAGGTGTCCTGTATTCTAACTGAAAGGGGTGGGGGGGACAGGTGTCCTGTGTTCTAACAGAAATGGGGGAGACAGGTGTCCTGTATTCTAACTGAAAAGGGGGGGACAGGTGTCCGGTGTTCTAACTGACAGGGGAGACAGGTGTCCTGTGTTCTAACTGACAGGGGAGACAGGTGTCCTGTATTCTAACTGAAAGGGGGAGACAGGGGTCCTGTATTCTAACTGAAAGGGGGAGACAGGTTTCCTGTGATCTAACTGAAAGTGGGAGACAGGTGTCCTGTGTTCTAACTGAAAGGGGGAGACAGGTGTCCTGTAATCTAACTGAAAGGGGGAGACAGGTGTCCAGTGTTCTAACTGAAAGGGGGGAGACAGGTGTCCTGTATTCTAACTGAAAGGGGGGGGACAGGTGTCCTGTGTTCTAACTGAAAGGGGGGAGACAGGTGTCCTGTGTTCTAACTGAAAGGGGGAGACAGGTGTCCTGTGTTCTAACTGAAAGGGGGAGTCAGGTGTCCTGTATTCTAACTGAAATGTGGAGACAGGTGTCCTGTGTTCTAACTGAAAGGGGGGACAGGTGTCCTGTGTTCTAACTGAAAGGGGGAGACAGGTGCCCTGTATTCTAACTGAAGGGGGAGACAGGTGTCCTGTGTTCTAACTGAAATGTGGAGACAGGTGTCCTGTATTCTAACTGAAGGGGGAGACAGGAGTCCTGTGTTCTAACTGAAATGTGGAGAAAGGTGTCCTGTATTCTAACTGAAATGTGGAGTCAGGTGTCCTGTGTTCTAACTGAAAGCGGGGAACACGTGTCCTATGTTCTAACTGAAAGGGGAAGACAGGTGTCCTGTATTCTAACTAAAGGGGGAGACTGGTGTCCTGTTATCTAACTGAAAGGGGGGGGGACAGGTGTCCTGTGTTCTAACTGAATGGGGGGAGACAGGAGTCCTGTATTCTAACTAAAGGGGGAGACAGGTGTCCTGTGATCTAACTGAAAGGGGGAGACAGGTGTCCTGTATTCTAACTAAAGGGGGAGACTGGTGTCCTGTTATCTAACTGAAAGGGGGGGGGGACAGGTGTCCTGTGTTCTAACTGAAAGGGGGGAGACAGGAGTCCTGTATTCTAACTAAAGGGGGAGACAGGTGTCCTGTGATCTAACTGAAAGGGGGAGACAGGTGTCCTGTATTCTAACTAAAGTGCGAGACAGGTGTCCTGTGTTCTAACTGAAAGGGGGAGACAGGTGTCCTGTGATCTAACTGAAAGGGGGAGACAGGTGTCCTGTATTCTAACTAAAGTGGGAGACAGGTGTCCTGTGTTCTAACTGAAAGGGGGGGAGACAGGTGTCCTGTATTCTAACTGAAAGGGGGAGACAGGTGTCCTGTGATCTAACTGAAAGGGGGAGGGAGGTCTCCTGTGATGTAACGGAAAGGGGGAGACAGGTGTCCTGTATTCTAACTGAAAGGGGAGACAGGTGTCCTGTGTTCTAACTGAAAGGGGGGGAGACAGGTGTCCTGTGTTCTAACTGAAAGGGGGAGACAGGTGTCCTGTGTTCTAACTGAAAGGGGGGGAGACAGGTGTCCTGTGTTCTAACTGAAATGTGGAGACAGGTGTCCTGTATTCTAACTGAAGGGGGAGACAGGTGTCCTGTGTTCTAACTGAAAGGGGGGAGACAGGTGTCCTGTGTTCTAACTAAAGGGGGAGACTGGTGTCCTGTGATCTAACTGAAAGGGGGGAGACAGGTGTCCTGTGATCTAACTGAAAAGGGGGAGACAGGTGTCCTGTATTCTAACTGAAAGGGGGAGACAGGTGTCCTGCATTCTAACTGAAAGGGGAGACAGGTGTCCTGTGTTCTATCTGAAAGGGGGGGAGACAGGTGTCCTGTGTTCTAACTGATATGTGGAGACAGGTGTCCTGTAATCTAACTGAAAGGGGGAGACAGCTGTCCAGTGTTCTAACTGAAAGGGGGGGGAGACAGGTGTCCTGTGTTCTAACTGAAATGGGGGAGACAGGTGTCCTGTGTTCTAACTGAAATGGGGGAGACAGGTGTCCTGTATTCTAACTGAAAGGGGTGGGGGGGACAGGTGTCCTGTGTTCTAACTGAAATGGGGGAGACAGGTGTCCTGTATTCTAACTGAAAAGGGGGGGACAGGTGTCCTGTGTTCTAACTAAAAGGGGGGGAGACAGGTGTCCTGTGTTCTAACTGAAAGGGGGAGACAGGTGTCCTGTATTCTAACTGAAAGGGGGAGACAGGTGTCCTGTATTCTAACTGAAAGGGGGAGACAGGTTTCCTGTGATCGAACTGAAAGGGGGAGACAGGTGTCCTGTGTTCTAACTGAAAGGGGGAGACAGGTGTCCTGTAATCTAACTGAAAGGGGGAGACACGTGTCCAGTGTTCTAACTGAAAGGGGGAGACAGGAGTCCTGTATTCTAACTGAAAGGGGGAGACAGGTGTCCTGTATTCTAACTGAAAGCGGGGGGGACAGGTGTCCTGTGTTCTAACTGAAAGGGGGAGACAGGTGTCCTGTATTCTAACTGAAATGTGGAGACAGGTGTCCTGTGTTCTAACTGAAAGGGGGGGACAGGTGTCCTGTGTTCTAACTGAAAGGGGGAGACAGGTGCCCTGTATTCTAACTGAAGGGGGAGACAGGTGTCCTGTGTTCTAACTGAAATGTGGAGACAGGTGTCCTGTATTCTAACTGAAGGGGGAGACAGGAGTCCTGTGTTCTAACTGAAATGTGGAGAAAGGTGTCCTGTATTCTAACTGAAATGTGGAGTCAGGTGTCCTGTGTTCTAACTGAAAGCGGGGAACACGTGTCCTATGTTCTAACTGAAAGGGGAAGACACGTGTCCTGTGTTCTAACTGAAAGGGGGAGACAGGTGTCCTGTATTCTAACTAAAGGGGGAGACTGGTGTCCTGTTATCTAACTGAAAGGGGGGGGACAGGTGTCCTGTGTTCTAACTGAAAGGGGGGAGACAGGAGTCCTGTATTCTAACTAAAGGGGGAGACAGGTGTCCTGTGATCTAACTGAAAGGGGGAGACAGGTGTCCTGTATTCTAACTAAAGTGGGAGACAGGTGTCCTGTGTTCTAACTGAAAGGGGGAGACAGGTGACCTGTGATCTAACTGAAAGGGGGAGACAGGTGTCCTGTATTCTAACTAAAGTGGGAGACAGGTGTCCTGTGTTCTAACTGAAAGGGGGGGAGACAGGTGTCCTGTGTTCTAACTGAAAGGGGGAGACAGGTGTCCTGTGATCTAACTGAAAGGGGGAGACAGGTGTCCTGTGTTCTAACTAAAGGGGGAGACTGGTGTCCTGTGATCTAACTGAAAGGGGGGAGGCAGGTGTCCTGTGTTCTACCTGAAAGGGGGAGGGAGGTGTCCTGTGATGTAACTGAAAGGGGGAGACAGGTGTCCTGTATTCCAACTGAAAGGGGAGACAGGTGTCCTGTGTTCTAACTGAAAGGGGGGGAGACAGGTGTCCTGTGTTCTAACTGAAAGGGGGAGACAGGTGTCCTGTGTTCTAACTGAAAGGGGGGGAGACAGGTGTCCTGTGTTCTAACTGAAATGTGGAGACAGGTGTCCTGTATTCTAACTGAAGGAGGAGACAGGTGTCCTGTGTTCTAACTGAAAGGGGGGAGACAGGTGTCCAGTGTTCTAACTAAAGGGGGAGACTGGTGTCCTGTGATCTAACTGAAAGGGGGGAGACAGGTGTCCTGTGTTCGAACTGAAAGGGGGAGGGAGGTGTCCTGTGATGTAACTGAAAGGGGGAGACAGGTGTCCTGTGTTCTAACTGAAAGTGGGAGACAGGTGTCCTGTAATCTAACTGAAGGGGGAGACAGGTGTCCTGTGTTCTAACTGAAAGGGGGGAGACAGGTGTCCTGTGTTCTAACTAAAGGGGGAGACTCGTGTCCTGTGATCTAACTGAAAGGGGGGAGACAGGTGTCCTGTGTTCTAACTGAAAGGGGGAGGGAGGTGTCCTGTGATGTAACTGAAAGGGGGAGACAGGTGTCCTGTGTTCTAACTGAAAGGGGGAGACACGTGTCCAGTGTTCTAACTGAAAGGGGGGAGACAGGTGTCCTGTATTCTAACTGAAAGGGGGGGGGGACAGGTGTCCTGTGCTCTAACTGAAAGGGGGAGACAGGTGTCCTGTATTCTAACTGAAATGTGGAGACAGGTGTCCTGTGTTCTAACTGAAAGGGGGGGACAGGTGTCCTGTGTTCTAACTGAAAGGGGGAGACAGGTGCCCTGTATTCTAACTGAAGGGGGAGACAGGTGTCCTGTGTTCTAACTGAAATGTGGAGACGTGTCCTGTATTCTAACTGAAGGGGGAGACAGGAGTCCTGTGTTCTAACTGAAATGTGGAGAAAGGTGTCCTGTGTTCTAACTGAAATGTGGAGTCAGGTGTCCTGTGTTCTAACTGAAAGCGGGGAACACATGTCCTATGTTCTAACTGAAAGGGGAAGACACGTGTCCTGTGTTCTAACTGAAAGGGGGAGACAGGTGTCCTGTATTCTAACTAAAGGGGGAGACTGGTGTCCTGTTATCTAACTGAAAGGGGGGGGGGACAGGTGTCCTGTGTTCTAACTGAAAGGGGGGAGACAGGAGTCCTGTATTCTAACTAAAGGGGGAGACAGGTGTCCTGTGATCTAACTGAAAGGGGGAGACAGGTGTCCTGTATTCTAACTAAAGTGGGAGACAGGTGTCCTGTGTTCTAACTGAAAGGGGGAGACAGGTGTCCTGTGATCTAACTGAAAGGGGGAGACAGGTGTCCTGTATTCTAACTAAAGTGGGAGACAGGTGTCCTGTGTTCTAACTGAAAGGGGGGGAGACAGGTGTCCTGTGTTCTAACTGAAAGGGGGAGACAGGTGTCCTGTGTTCTAACTAAAGGGGGAGACTGGTGTCCTGTGATCTAACTGAAAGGGGGGAGACAGGTGTCCTGTGTTCTAACTGAAAGGGGGAGGGAGGTGTCCTGTGATGTAACTGAAAGGGGGAGACAGGTGTCCTGTATTCTAACTGAAAGGGGAGACAGGTGTCCTGTGTTCTCACTGAAAGGGGGGGAGACAGGTGTCCTGTGTTCTAACTGAAATGTGGAGACAGGTGTCCTGTATTCTAACTGAAGGGGGAGACAGGTGTCCTGTGTTCTAACTGAAAGGGGGGAGACAGGTGTCCTGTGTTCTAACTAAAGGGGGAGACTGGTGTCCTGTGTTCTAACTGAAAGGGGGAGGGAGGTGTCCTGTGATGTAACTGATAGGGGGAGACAGGTGTCCTGTATTCTAACTGAAAGGGGAGACAGGTGTCCTGTGTTCTAACTGAAAGGGGGGGAGACAGGTGTCCTGTGTTCTAACTGAAAGGGGAGACAGGTGTCCTGTGTTCTAACTGAAAGGGTGGGAGACAGGTGTCCTGTGTTCTAACTGAAATGTTGAGACAGGTGTCCTGTATTCTAACTGAAGGGGGAGACAGGTGTCCTGTGTTCTAACTGAAATGTGGAGACAGGTGTCCTGTATTCTAACTGAAGGGGGAGACAGGTGTCCTGTGTTCTAACTGAAAGGGGGGAGACAGGTGTCCTGTGTTCTAACTGAAATGTGGAGACAGGTGTCCAGTGTTCTAACTGAAAGGGGGGACAGGTGTCCTGTGTTTTAACTGAAAGGGGGAGACAGGTGTCCTGTATTCTAACTGAAGGGGGAGACAGGTGTCCTGTGTTCTAACTGAAAGGGGGGCACAGGTGTCCTGTGTTCTAACTGAAATGTGGAGACAGGTGTCCTGTATTCTAACTGAAGGGGGAGACAGGTGTCCTGTGTTCTAACTGAAAGGGGGAGGGAGGTGTCCTGTGATGTAACTGATAGGGGGAGACAGGTGTCCTGTATTCTAACTGAAAGGGGAGACAGGTGTCCTGTGTTCTAACTGAAAGGGGGGGAGACAGGTGTCCTGTGTTCTAACTGAAAGGGGAGACAGGTGTCCTGTGTTCTAACTGAAAGGGTGGGAGACAGGTGTCCTGTGTTCTAACTGAAATGTTGAGACAGGTGTCCTGTATTCTAACTGAAGGGGGAGACAGGTGTCCTGTGTTCTAACTGAAATGTGGAGACAGGTGTCCTGTATTCTAACTGAAGGGGGAGACAGGTGTCCTGTGTTCTAACTGAAAGGGGGGAGACAGGTGTCCTGTGTTCTAACTGAAATGTGGAGACAGGTGTCCAGTGTTCTAACTGAAAGGGGGGACAGGTGTCCTGTGTTTTAACTGAAAGGGGGAGACAGGTGTCCTGTGTTCTAACTGAAAGGGGGGCACAGGTGTCCTGTGTTCTAACTGAAATGTGGAGACAGGTGTCCTGTATTCTAACTGAAGGGGGAGACAGGTGTCCTGTGTTCTAACTGAAATGTGGAGACAGGTGTCCTGTATTCTAACTGAAGGGGGAGACAGGTGTCCTGTGTTCTAACTGAAAGGGGGGAGTCAGGTGTCCTGTGTTCTAACTGAAATGTGGAGACAGGTGTCCTTTGTTCTAACTGAAAGGGGGAGACAGGTGTCCTGTGTTCTAACTGAAAGGGAGAGCGGTGTCCTGTATTCTAACTGAAAGGGTGGGGACAGGTGTCCTGTGTTTTAACTGAAAGGGGGGGACAGGTGTCCTGTGTTCTAACTGAAAGGGGGAGACAGGTGTCCTGTGTTCTAACTGAAAGGGGGAGACAGGTGTCCTGTGTTCTAACTGAAAGTGGGGAGACAGGTGTCCTGTATTCTAACTGAAAGGAGGAGACAGGTGTCCTGTGTTCTAACAGAAAGGGGAAGACAGGTGTCCTGTGTTCTAACTGAAAGGGGGGGAGACAGGTGTCCTGTGTTCTAACTGAAAGTGGGGAGACAGGTGTCCTGTGATCTAACTGAAAGTGGGGGGGAGACAGGTGTCCTGTGTTCTAACTGAAAGGGGGGAGACAGGTGTCCTGTGTTCTAACTGAAAGGGGGGGAGACAGATGTCCTGTATTCTAACTGAAAGTGGGGGGGGGGACTGGTGTCCTGTGTTGTAACTGAAAGGGGGAGACAGGTGTCCTGTATTCTAACTGAAAGGGGGAGACAGGTGTCCTGTGTTCTAACTGAAAGGGGCGGACAGGTGTCCTGTGTTCTAACTGAAAGGGGGAGACAGGTGTCCAGTATTTTAACTGAGAGGGGGAGACAGGTGTCCTGTATTCTAACTGAAAGGGGGAGACAGGTGTCCTGTGTTCTATCTGAAAGGGGGGAGACAGGTGTCCTGTGTTCTAACTGAAAGGGGGAGGGGACAGGTGTCCTGTATTCTAACTGATATGTGGAGACAGGTGTCCTGTAATCTAACAGAAAGGGGGAGACAGGTGTCCAGTGTTCTAACTGAAAGGGGGGAGACAGGTGTCCTGTATTCTAACTGAAAGGGGGGGGACAGGTGTCCTGTGTTCTAACTGAAAGGGGGAGACAGGTGTCCTGTATTCTAACTGAAAGGGGGAGACAGGTGTCCTGTGTTCTTACTGAAAGGGGGGGACATGTGTCCTGTGTTCTAACTGAAAGGGGGAGACAGGTGTCCTGTATTCTAACTGAAAGGGGGGGGGGGGGCCAGGTGTCCTGTGTTCTAACTAAAGGGGGAGACTGGAGTCCTGTATTCTAACTAAAGGGGGAGACAGGTGTCCTGTGATCTAACTGAAAGGGGGAGACAGGTGTCCTGTATTCTAACTAAAGGGGGAGACAGGTGTCCTGTGTTCTAACTGAAAGGGGGGGGACAGGTGTCCTGTGATCTAACTGAAAGGGGGAGACAGGTGTCCTGTATTCTAACTGAAAGGGGGAGACAGGTTTCCTGTGATCTAACTGAAGGGGGGAGACAGGTGTCCTGTGTTCTAACTGAAAGGGGGAGACAGGTGTCCTGTAATCTAACTGAAAGGGGGAGACAGGTGTCCAGTGTTCTAACTGAAAGGGGGGAGACAGGTGTCCTGTATTCTAACTGAAAGGGGGGGGACAAGTGTCCTGTGTTCTAACTGAAAGGGGGAGACAGGTGTCCTGTATTCTAACTGAAATGTGGAGACAGGTGTCCTGTGTTCTAACTGAAAGTGGGGGACAGGTGTCCTGTGTTCTAACTGAAATGTGGAGAGAGGTGTCCTGTATTCTAACTGAAGGGGGAGACAGGTGTCCTGTATTCTAACTGAAGGGGGAGACAGGTGTCCTGTGTTCTAACTGAAAGGGGGGAGACAGGTGTCCTGTGTTCTAACTGAAATGTGGAGACAGGTGTCCTGTATTCTAACTAAAGTGGGAGACAGGTGTCCTGTGTTCTAACTGAAAGGGGGGGAGACAGGTGTCCTGTGTTCTAACTGAAAGGGGGAGACAGGTGTCCTGTGTTCTAACTAAAGGGGGAGACTGGTGTCCTGTGATCTAACTGAAAGGGGGGAGACAGGTGTCCTGTGTTCTAACTGAAAGGGGGAGGGAGGTGTCCTGTGATGTAACTGAAAGGGGGAGACAGGTGTCCTGTATTCTAACTGAAAGGGGAGACAGGTGTCCTGTGTTCTCACTGAAAGGGGGGGAGACAGGTGTCCTGTGTTCTAACTGAAATGTGGAGACAGGTGTCCTGTATTCTAACTGAAGGGGGAGACAGGTGTCCTGTGTTCTAACTGAAAGGGGGGAGACAGGTGTCCTGTGTTCTAACTAAAGGGGGAGACTGGTGTCCTGTGTTCTAACTGAAAGGGGGAGGGAGGTGTCCTGTGATGTAACTGATAGGGGGAGACAGGTGTCCTGTATTCTAACTGAAAGGGGAGACAGGTGTCCTGTGTTCTAACTGAAAGGGGGGGAGACAGGTGTCCTGTGTTCTAACTGAAAGGGGAGACAGGTGTCCTGTGTTCTAACTGAAAGGGTGGGAGACAGGTGTCCTGTGTTCTAAGTTGAGACAGGTGTCCTGTATTCTAACTGAAGGGGGAGACAGGTGTCCTGTGTTCTAACTGAAATGTGGAGACAGGTGTCCTGTATTCTAACTGAAGGGGGAGACAGGTGTCCTGTGTTCTAACTGAAAGGGGGGGGGAGACAGGTGTCCTGTGTTCTAACTGAAATGTGGAGACAGGTGTCCAGTGTTCTAACTGAAAGGGGGGACAGGTGTCCTGTGTTTTAACTGAAAGGGGAGACAGGTGTCCTGTGTTCTAACTGAAAGGGGGGCACAGGTGTCCTGTGTTCTAACTGAAATGTGGAGACAGGTGTCCTGTATTCTAACTGAAGGGGGGGAGACAGGTGTCCTGTGTTCTAACTGAAATGTGGAGACAGGTGTCCTGTATTCTAACTGAAGGGGGAGACAGGTGTCCTGTGTTCTAACTGAAAGGGGGGAGTCAGGTGTCCTGTGTTCTAACTGAAATGTGGAGGACAGGTGTCCTTTGTTCTAACTGAAAGGGGGAGACAGGTGTCCTGTGTTCTAACTGAAAGGGAGAGCGGGTGTCCTGTATTCTAACTGAAAGGGTGGGGACAGGTGTCCTGTGTTTTAACTGAAAGGGGGGGACAGGTGTCCTGTGTTCTAACTGAAAGGGGGAGACAGGTGTCCTGTGTTCTAACTGAAAGGGGGAGACAGGTGTCCTGTGTTCTAACTGAAAGTGGGGAGACAGGTGTCCTGTATTCTAACTGAAAGGAGGAGGACAGGTGTCCTGTGTTCTAACAGAAAGGGGAAGACAGGTGTCCTGTGTTCTAACTGAAAGGGGGGGAGACAGGTGTCCTGTGTTTCTAACTGAAAGTGGGGAGACAGGTGTCCTGTGATCTAACTGAAAGTGGGGGGGAGACAGGTGTCCTGTGTTCTAACTGAAAGGGGGAGACAGGTGTCCTGTGTTCTAACTGAAAGGGGGGGGAGACAGATGTCCTGTATTCTAACTGAAAGTGGGGGGGGGGACTGGTTGTCCCCTGTGTTGTAACTGAAAGGGGGAGACAGGTGTCCTGTATTCTAACTGAAAGGGGGAGACAGGTGTCCTGTGTTCTAACTGAAAGGGGGCGGACAGGTGTCCTGTGTTCTAACTGAAAGGGGGGAGACAGGTGTCCAGTATTTTAACTGAGAGGGGGAGACAGGTGTCCTGTATTCTAACTGAAAGGGGGAGACAGGTGTCCTGTGTTCTATCTGAAAGGGGGGAGACAGGTGTCCTGTGTTCTAACTGAAAGGGGGGAGGGGACAGGTGTCCTGTATTCTAACTGATATGTGGAGACAGGGTGTCCTGTAATCTAACAGAAAGGGGTGAGACAGGTGTCCAGTGTTCTAACTGAAAGGGGGGAGACAGGTGTCCTGTATTCTAACTGAAAGGGGGGGGACAGGTGTCCTGTGTTCTAACTGAAAGGGGGAGACAGGTGTCCTGTATTCTAACTGAAAGGGGGAGACAGGTGTCCTGTGTTCTTACTGAAAGGGGGGGGACATGGTGTCCTGTGTTCTAACTGAAAGGGGGAGACAGGTGTCCTGTATTCTAACTGAAAGGGGGGGGGGGGGCCAGGTGTCCTGTGTTCTAACTAAAGGGGGAGACTGGAGTCCTGTATTCTAACTAAAGGGGGAGACAGGTGTCCTGTGATCTAACTGAAAGGGGGAGACAGGTGTCCTGTATTCTAACTAAAGGGGGAGACAGGTGTCCTGTGTTCTAACTGAAAGGGGGGGGACAGGTGTCCTGTGATCTAACTGAAAGGGGGAGACAGGTGTCCTGTATTCTAACTGAAAGGGGGAGACAGGTTTCCTGTGATCTAACTGAAGGGGGGAGACAGGTGTCCTGTGTTCTAACTGAAAGGGGGAGACAGGTGTCCTGTAATCTAACTGAAAGGGGGAGACAGGTGTCCAGTGTTCTAACTGAAAGGGGGGAGACAGGTGTCCTGTATTCTAACTGAAAGGGGGGGGACAAGTGTCCTGTGTTCTAACTGAAAGGGGGAGACAGGTGTCCTGTATTCTAACTGAAATGTGGAGACAGGTGTCCTGTGTTCTAACTGAAAGTGGGGGACAGGTGTCCTGTGTTCTAACTGAAATGTGGAGAGAGGTGTCCTGTATTCTAACTGAAGGGGGAGACAGGTGTCCTGTATTCTAACTGAAGGGGGAGACAGGTGTCCTGTGTTCTAACTGAAAGGGGGGAGACAGGTGTCCTGTGTTCTAACTGAAATGTGGAGACAGGTGTCCAGTGTTCTAACTGAAAGGGGGGGACAGGTGTCCTGTGTTCTAACTGAAAGGGGGAGACAGGTGTCCTGTGTTCTAACTGAAAGGGAGACACCGGTGTCCTGTATTCTAACTGAAAGGGTGGGGACAGGTGTCCTGTGTTTTAACTGAAAGGTGGGGACAGGTGTCCTGTGTTCTAACTGAAAGGGGGAGACAGGTGTCCTGTGTTCTAACTGAAAGGGGGAGACAGGTGTCCTGTGTTCTAACTGAAAGGGGGGGAGACAGGTGTCCTGTGTTCTAACTGAAAGTGGGGAGACAGGTGTCCTGTATTCTAACTGAAAGGAGGAGACAGGTGTCCTGTGTTCTAACTGAAAGGGGGAGACAGGTGTCCTGTGTTCTAACTGAAAGGGGGGGAGACAGGTGTCCTGTGTTCTAACTGAAAGTGGGGAGACAGGTGTCCTGTGATCTAACTGAAAGTGGGGGGGAGACAGGTGTCCTGTGTTCTAACTGAAAGGGGGGAGACAGGTGTCCTGTGTTCTAACTGAAAGGGGGGGAGACAGGTGTCCTGTATTCTAACTGAAAGTGGGGGGGGGAACTGGTGTCCTGTGTTGTAACTGAAAGGGGGAGACAGGTGTCCTGTATTCTAACTGAAAGGGGGAGACAGGTGTCCTGTGTTCTAACTGAAAGGGGCGGACAGGTGTCCTGTGTTCTAACTGAAAGGGGGAGACAGGTGTCCTGTATTCTAACTGAAAGTGGGGGGGGGACTGGTGTCCTGTGTTGTAACTGAAAGGGGGAGACAGGTGTCCTGTATTCAAACTGAAAGGGGGAGACAGGTGTCCTGTGTTCTAACTGAAAGGGGCGGACAGGTGTCCTGTGTTCTAACTGAAAGGGGGAGACAGGTGTCCTGTATTTTAACTGAAAGGGGGAGACAGGTGTCCTGTATTCTACCTGAAAGGGTGAGACAGGTGTCCTGTGTTCTATCTGAAAGGGGGGAGACAGGTGTCCTGTGTTCTAACTGAAAGGGGGAGAGGACAGGTGTCCTGTATTCTAACTGATATGTGGAGACAGGTGTCCTGTAATCTAACTGAAAGTGGGAGACAGGTGTCCAGTGTTCTAACTGAAAGGGGGGAGACAGGTGTCCTGTATTCTAACTGAAAGGGGGGGGGGAACAGGTGTCCTGTGTTCTAACTGAAAGAGGGAGACAGGTGTCCTGTATTCTAACTGAAAGGGGGAGACAGGTGTCCAGTATTCTAACTAAAGGGGAAGACAGGTGTCCTGTGTTCTAACTGAAAGGGGGGGGGGACAGGTGTCCTGTGATCTAACTGAAAGGGGGAGACAGGTGTCCTGTGATCTAACTGAAAGGGGGGGGACAGGTGTCCTGTGTTCTAACAGAAAGGGGGGGACAGGTGTCCTGTGATCTAACTGAAAGGGGGAGACAGGTGTCCTGTGATCTAACTGAAACGGGGGGAGACAGGTGTCCTGTGTTCTAACTGAAAGGGGGAGACAGGTGTCCTGTGTTCCAACAGAAAGGGGGGAGACAGGTGTGTTGTGTTCTATCTGAAAGGGGGAGGCAGGTGTCCTGTATTCTAACTAAAGGGGTAGACAGGTGTCCTGTGTTCTAACTGAAAGGGGGGAGACAGGTGTCCAGTGTTCTAACTGAAAGGGGGGAGACAGGTGTCCTGTGTTCTAACTGAAAGGGGGGAGACAGGTGTCCTGTATTCTAACTGAAAAGGGGGGGTACAGGATATCCTGTGTTCTAACTGAAAGGGGGGAGACAGGTGTCCTGTGTTCTAACTGAAAGGGGGAGACAGGTGTCCTGTGTTCCAACAGAAAGGGGGGAGACAGGTGTCTTGTGTTCTATCTGAAAGGGGGAGGCAGGTGTCCTGTATTCTAACTAAAGGGGTAGACAGGTGTCCTGTGTTCTAACTGAAAGGGGGGAGACAGGTGTCTCAGTGTTCTAACTGAAAGGGGGGGAGACAGGTGTCCTGTGTTCTAACTGAAAGGGGGGAGACAGGTGTCCTGTATTCTAACTGAAAAGGGGGGGTACAGGATATCCTGTGTTCTAACTGAAAGGGGGGGGAGACAGGTGTCCTGTGTTCTAACTGAAAGAGGGGAGACAGGTGTCCTGTATTCTAACTGAAAGGGGGGGAACAGGTGTCCTGTGTTCTAACTGAAAGGGGGAGACAGGTGTCCTGTATTCTAACTGAAAGGGGGAGACAGGTGTCCTGTGATCTAACTGAAAGGGGGGACAGGTGTCCTGTGTTCTAATTGAAAGGGGGAGACAGGTGTCCTGTATTCTAACTGAAAGGGGGAGACAGGTGTCCTGTGTTCTATCTGAAAGGGGGGAGACAGGTGTCCTGTGTTCTAACTGAAAGGGGGGAGACAGGTGTCCTGTATTCTAACTGATATGTGGAGACAGGTGTCCTGTGATCTAACTGAAATATAGAGACAGGTGTCCTGTGTTCTAACTGAAAGGGGGAGACAGGTGTCCTGTTTTCTAACTGAAAGGCGGAGACAGGTGTCCTGTGTTCTAACTGAAAGTGGGGGGGGACAGGTGTCCTGTGTTCTAACTGAAAGGGGGAGACAGGTGTCCAGTGTTCTAACTGAAAGGGGGAGACAGGTGTCCTGTGTTCTAACTGAAAGGGGGAGACAGGTGTCCAGTGTTCTAACTGAAAGGGGGAGACAGGTGTCCTGTGATCTAACTGAAAGGGGGGAGGCAGGTGTCCTGTGTTCTAACATGAAAGGGGGGAGACAGGTGTCCTGTGTTCTAACTGAAAGGGGGAGACAGGTGTCCTGTGATCTAACTGAAAGGGGGGAGACAGGTGTCCTGTGTTCTAACTGAAAGGGGGAGACAGGTGTCCTGTGTTCCAACAGAAAGGGGGGAGACAGGTGTCTTGTGTTCTATCTGAAAGGGGGAGGCAGGTGTCCTGTATTCTAACTAAAGGGGTAGACAGGTGTCCTGTGTTCTAACTGAAAGGGGGGAGACAGTTGTCCTGTGTTCTAACTGAAAGGGGGGAGACAGGTGTCCTGTGTTCTAACTGAATGGGTGGGAAACAGGTGTCCTGTGTTCTAACTGAAAGGGGGCGAGACAGGTGTCCTGTGTTCTAACTGAAATGGGGGAGACAGGTGTCGTGTTTTCTAACTGAAAGTGGGGGGACAGGTGTCCTGTGTTCTAACTAAAGGGGGAGACAGGTGTCCTGTGATCTAACTAAAGGGGGAGACAGGTGTCCTGTGATCTAACTGAATGGGGGGGAGACAGGTGTCCTGTATTCGAACTGAAACGGGGGGAAACAGGTGTCCTGTGTTCTAACTGAAAGGGGGAGACAGGTGTACTGTGTTCTATCTGAAAGGGGGGGACAGGTGTCCAGTGTTCTAACTGAAAGGGGGGGAGACAGGTGTCCTGTGTTCTAACTGAAAGGGTGGAGACAGGTGTCCTGTATTCTGACTGAAAGGGGGGGGGGGACAGGTGTCCTGTGTTCTAACTGAAATGTGGAGACAGGTGTCCTGTATTCTAACTGAAATGTGGGGAGACAGGTGTCCTGTATTCTAACAGAAGGGGGAGACAGGTGTCCTGTATTCTAACTGAAAGGGGGGGGGACAGGTGTCCTGTGTTCTAACTCAAAGGGGGAGACAGGTGTCCTGTATTCTAACTGAAAGGGGGAGACAGGTGTCCTGTGATCTAACAGAAAGGGGGGACAGGTGTCCTGTGTTCTAACTGAAAGGGGGAGACAGGTGTCCTGCATTCTAACTGAAAGGGGGAGACAGGTGTCCTGTGTTCTATCTGAAAGGGGGGGAGACAGGTGTCCTGTGTTCTAACTGATATGTGGAGACAGGTGTCCTGTAATCTAACTGAAAGGGGGAGACAGGTGTCCAGTGTTCTAACTGAAAGGGGGGGAGACAGGTGTCCTGTGTTCTAACTGAAATGGGGGAGACAGGTGTCCTGTGTTCTAACTGAAATGGGGGAGACAGGTGTCCTGTATTCTAACTGAAAGGGGGGGGGGACAGGTGTCCTGTGTTCTAACTGAAATGGGGAGACAGGTGTCCTGTATTCTAACTGAAAAGGGGGGGACAGGTGTCCTGTGTTCTAACTAAAGGGGGAGACTGGTGTCCTGTGATCTAACTGAAAGGGGGGGAGACAGGTGTCCTGTGTTCTAACTGAAAGTGGGGAGACAGGTGTCCTGTATTCTAACTGAAAGGGGGGGGGGACCGGTGTCCTGTGTTCTAACTGAAAGGGGGAGACAGGTGTCCTGTATTCTAACTGAAAGGGGGAGACAGCTGTCCTGTATTCTAACTGAAAGGGGGAGACAGGTTTCCTGTGATCTAACTGAAGGGGTTAGACAGGTGTCCTGTGTTCTAACTGAAAAGGGGAGACAGGTGTCCTGTAATCTAACTGAAAGGGGGAGACAGGTGTCCAGTGTTCTAACTGAAAGGGGGGAGACAGGTGTCCTGTGTTCTAACTGAAAGGGGGGGGGGAACAGGTGTCCTGTAATCTAACTGAAAGGGGGAGACAGGTGTCCAGTGTTCTAACTGAAAGGGGGGAGACCGGTGTCCTGTATTCTAACTGAAAGGGGGAGACAGGTGTCCTGTGTTCTAACTGAAAGCGGAGAGACAGGTATTCTGTATTCTAACTGAAAGGGGGGAGACAGGTGTCCTGTGTTCTAACTGAAAGGGGGGGGGAACAGGTGTCCTGTATTCTAACTGAAATGTGGAGACAGGTGTCCTGTGTTCTAACTGAAAGGGGGGGACAGGTGTCCTGTGTTCTAACTGAAATGTGGAGACAGGTGTCCTGTGTTCTAACTGAAAGCGGAGAGACAGGTATTCTGTATTCTAACTGAAAGGGGGGAGACAGGTGTCCTGTGTTCTAACTGAAAGGGGGAGACAGGTGTCCTGTGTTCTAACTGAAAGCGGAGAGACAGGTATTCTGTATGCTAACTGAAAGGGGGGAGACAGGTGTCCTGTGTTCTAACTGAAAGGGGGAGACAGGTGTCCTGTATTCTAACTGAAATGTGGAGACATGTGTCCTGTGTTCTAACTGAAAGGGGGGGACAGGTGTCCTGTGTTCTAACTGAAATGTGGAGACAGGTGTCCTGTATTCTAACTGAAGGGGCAGACAGGTGTCCTGTGTTCTAACTGAAATGTGGAGACAGGTGTCCTGTATTCTAACTGAAGGGGGAGACAGGTGTCCTGTGTTCTAACTGAAATGTGGATAAAGGTGTCCTGTATTCTAACTGAAATGTGGAGTCAGGTGTCCTGTGTTCTAACTGAAAGCGGGGAACACGTGTCCTATGTTCTAACTGAAAGGGGAAGACACGTGTCCTGTGTTCTAACTGAAAGGGGGAGACAGGTGTCCTGTATTCTAACTAAAGGGGGAGAATGGTGTCCTGTTATCTAACTGAAAGGGGGGGGGGGACAGGTGTCCTGTGTTCTAACTGAAAGGGGGGAGACAGGAGTCCTGTACTCTAACTGAAAGGGGGGAGACAGGTGTCCTGTATTCTAACTGAAAGGGGGGAGACAGGTGTCCTGTATTCTAACTGAATGGGTAGACAGTTGTCCTGTGTTCTAACTGAAAGGGGGGAGACAGGTGTCCTGTGATCTAACTGAAAGGTGAGACAGGTGTCCTGTGTTCTAACTGAAAGGGGGGGACAGGTGTCCTGTGTTCTAACTGAAAGGGCGAGACAGGTGTCCTGTGTTCTAACTGAAAGGGGGGAGACAGGTGTCCTGTGATCTAACTGAAAGGGGGGAGACAGGTGTCCTGTGATCTAACTGAAAGGGGAGACAGGTGTCCTGTGATCTAACTGAAAGGGGAGACAGGTGTCCTGTGTTCTAACTAAAGGGGGAGACTGGTGTCCTGTGATCTAACTGAAAGGGGGAGTCAGGTGTCCTGTGTTCTAACTGAAAGGGGGGAGACAGGTGCCCTGTATTCTAAGTGAAAGGGGGGAGACAGGTGTCCTGTGTTCTAACTGAAAGGGGGGGAGACAGGTGTCCTGTGTTCTAACTAAAGGGGGAGACGGGTGTCCTGTGATCTAACTGAAAGGGGGAGACAGGTGTCCTGTATTCTAACTGAAAGTGGGGTGGGACTGGTGTCCTGTGTTGTAACTGAAAGGGGGAGACAGGTGTCCTGTATTCTAACTGAAAGGGGGAGACAGGTGTCCTGTGTTCTAACTGAAAGGGGCGGACAGGTGTCCTGTGTTCTAACTGAAAGGGGGGGAGACAGGTGTCCTGTGTTCTAACTGAAAGGGGGAGACAGGTGTCCTGTATTTTAACTGAAACGGGGAGACAGGTGTCCTGTATTCTAACTGAAAGGGGGAGACAGGTGTCCTGTGTTCTAACTGAAAGGGGGAGACAGGTGTCCTGTGTTCTATCTGAAAGGGGGAGACAGGTGTCCTGTGTTCTATCTGAAAGGGGGGAGACAGGTGTCCTGTGTTCTAACTGAAAGGGGGAGGGGACAGGTGTCCTGTATTCTAACAGATATGTGGAGACAGGTGTCCTGTAATCTAACTGAAAGGGGGAGACAGGTGTCCAGTGTTCTAACTGAAAGGGGGGAGACAGGTGTCCTGTATTCTAACTGAAAGGGGGGGGACAGGTGTCCTGTGTTCTAACTGAAAGGGGGAGACAGGTGTCCTGTTTTCTAACTGAAAGGGGGAGACAGGTGTCCTGTGTTCTTACTGAAAGGGGGGAGACAGGTGTCCTGTATTTTAACTGAAAGGGGGGGGGGACAGGTGTCCTGTGTTCTAACTAAAGGGGGAGACAGGAGTCCTGTATTCTAACTAAAGGGGGAGACAGGTGTCCTGTGATCTATCTGAAAGAGGGAGACAGGTGTCCTGTATTCTAACTAAAGGGGGAGACAGGTGTCCTGTGTTCTAACTGAAAGGGGGGGGGACAGGTGTACTGTGATCTAACTGAAAGGGGGGGACAGGTGTACTGTGATCTAACTGAAAGGGGGAGACAGGTGTCCTGTGTTCTAACTGAAAGGGGGAGACAGGTGTCCTGTGATCTAACTGAAAGGGGGAGACAGGTGTCCAGTAATCTAACTGAAAGGGGGGAGACAGGTGTCCTCTGTTCTAACTGAAAGGGGGGAGACACGTGTCCTGTATTCTAACTGAAACGGGGGGGAAACAGGAGTCCTGTGTACTAACTGAAATGTGGAGACAGGTGTCCAGTGTTCTAACTGAACGGGGGAGACAGGTGTCCTGTGTTCTAACTGAAAGGGGGGGAGACAGGTGTCCTGTGATCTAACTGAAAGGGGGAGACAGGTGTCCTGTATTCTAACTGAAAGGGGGGGAGACAGGTGTCCTGTGATCTAACTGAAAGGGGGAGACAGGTGTCCTGTATTCTAACTGAAAGGGGGGGAGACAGGTGTCCTGTGATCTAACTGAAAGTGGGGGGGAGACAGGTGTCCTGTATTCTAACTGAAAGGGGGAGACAGGTGTCCTGTGTTCTAACTGAAAGGGGGAGACAGGTGTCCTGTATTCTAACTGAAAGGGGGAGACAGGTGTCCTGTGTTCTAACTGAAAGGGGGAGACAGGTGTCCTGTATTCTAACTGAAAGGGGGAGACAGGTGTCCTGTATTCTAACTGAAAGGGGGAGACAGGTGTCCTGTATTCTAACTGAAAGGGGGAGACAGGTGTCCTGTGTTCTATCTGAAAGGGGGGAGACAGGTGTCCTGTGTTCTAACTGAAAGGGAGAGGGGACAGGTGTCCTGTATTTTAACTGATATGTGGAGACAGGTGTCCTGTGATCTAACTGAAATATGGAGACAGGTGTCCTGTGTTCTAACTGAAAGGGGGAGACAGGAGTCCTGTGTTCTAACTGAAAGGGGGAGACAGGTGTCCTGTTTTCTAACTGAAAGGCGGAGACAGGTGTCCTGTGTTCTAACTGAAAGGGGGGGGGGGACAGGTGTCCTGTGTTCTAACTGAAAGGGGGAGACAGGTGTCCTGTGATCTAACTGAAAGGGGGGAGACAGGTGTCCTGTGTTCTAACATGAAAGGGGGGAGACAGGTGTCCTGTGTTCTAACTGAAAGGGGGAGACAGGTGTCCTGTGATCTAACTGAAAGGGGGGAGACAGGTGTCCTGTGTTCTAACTGAAAGGGGGAGACAGGTGTCCTGTGTTCCAACAGAAAGGGGGGAGACAGGTGTCCTGTATTCTAACTGAAAGGGGGGGGGACAGGTGTCCTGTGTTCTAACTAAAGGGGGAGACAGGAGTCCTGTATTCTAACTAAAGGGGGAGACAGGTGTCCTGTGATCTAACTGAAAGGGGGAGACAGGTGTCCTGTATTCTAACTAAAGGGGGAGACAGGTGTCCTGTGTTCTAACTGAAAGGGGGGTGGGGTCAGGTGTACTGTGATCTAACTGAAAGGGGGAGACAGGTGTCCTGTGTTCTAACTGAAAGGGGGAGACAGGTGTCCTGTGATCTAACTGAAAGGGGGAGACAGGAGTCCAGTAATCTAACTGAAAGGGGGGAGACAGGTGTCCTCTGTTCTAACTGAAAGGGGGGGGGTCAGGTGTACTGTGTTCTAACTGAAACGGGGGGAGACAGGTGTCCTGTGTTCTAACTGAAAGGGGGGAGACAGGTGTCCTGTATTCTAACTGAAACGGGGGGGAAACAGGAGTCCTGTGTACTTACTGAAATGTGGAGACAGGTGTCCAGTGTTCTAACTGAACGGGGGAGACAGGTGTCCTGTGTTCTAACTGAAAGGGGGGAGACAGGTGTCCTGTGATCTAACTGAAAGGGGGAGACAGGTGTCCTGTATTCTAACTGAAAGGGGGGGAGACAGGTGTCCTGTGATCTAACTGAAAGGGGGAGACAGGTGTCCTGTATTCTAACTGAAAGGGGGGGAGACAGGTGTCCTGTGATCTAACTGAAAGGGGAAGACAGGTCTCCTGTATTCTAACTGAAAGGGGGAGACAGGTGTCCTGTGTTCTAACTGAAAGGGGGAGACAGGTGTCCTGTATTCTAACTGAAAGGGGGAGACAGGTGTCCTGTGTTCTAACTGAAAGGGGGAGACAGGTGTCCTGTATTCTAACTGAAAGGGGGAGACAGGTGTCCTGTATTCTAACTGAAAGGGGGAGACAGGTGTCCTGTATTCTAACTGAAAGGGGGAGACAGGTGTCCTGTGTTCTATCTGAAAGGGGGGAGACAGGTGTCCTGTGTTCTAACTGAAAGGGGGAGGGGACAGGTGTCCTGTATTTTAACTGATATGTGGAGACAGGTGTCCTGTGATCTAACTGAAATATGGAGACAGGTGTCCTGTGTTCTAACTGAAAGGGGGAGACAGGCGTCCTGTGTTCTAACTGAAAGCGGGAGACAGGAGTCCTGTGTTCTAACTGAAAGGGGGGGACACGTGTCCTCTGTTCTAACTGATATGTGGAGACAGGTGTCCTGTGATCTAACTGAAATATGGAGACAGGTGTCCTGTGTTCTAACTGAAAGGGGGAGACAGGAGTCCTGTGTTCTAACTGAAAGGGGGGGACACGTGTCCTCTGTTCTAACTGAAATGTGGAGACAGGTGTCCTGTGTTCTAACTGAAATGTGGAGACAGGTGTCCTGTGTTCTAACTGAAAGGGGGAGACAGGTGTCCTGTTTTCTAACTGAAAGGCGGAGACAGGTGTCCTGTGTTCTAACTGAAAGGGGGGGGGGACAGGTGTCCTGTGTTCTAACTGAAAGGGGGAGACAGGTGTCCTGCGATCTAACTGAAAGGGGGAGACAGGTGTCCTGTGTTCTAACATGAAAGGGGGGAGACAGGTGTCCTGTGATCTAACTGAAAGGGGGGAGACAGGTGTCCTGTGTTCTAACTGAAAGGGGGAGACAGGTGTCCTGTGTTCCAACAGAAAGGGGGGAGACAGGTGTCTTGTGTTCTATCTGAAAGGGGGAGGCAGGTGTCCTGTATTCTAACTAAAGGGGTAGACAGGTGTCCTGTGTTCTAACTGAAAGGGGGGAGACAGGTGTCCTGTGTTCTAACTGAAAGGGGGGAGACAGGTGTCCTGTGTTCTAACTGAATGGGGGGAAACAGGTGTCCTGTGTTCTAACTGAAAGGGGGCGAGACAGGTGTCCTGTGTTCTATCTGAAATGGGGGAGACAGGTGTCCTGTATTCTAACTGAAAGGGGGGGACAGGTGTCCTGTATTCTAACTGAAAGGGGGGGACAGGTGTCCTGTGTTCTAACTGAAAGGGGGATGAGACAGGTGTCCTTTGTTCTAACTGAAATGTGGAGACAGGTGTCCTGCAATTTAACTGAAGGGGGAGACAGGTGTCCTGTGTTCTAACTGAAATGTGGAGAACGGTGTCCTGTATTCTAACTGAAATGTGGAGTCAGGTGTCCTGTGTTCTAACTGAAAGCGGGGGACACGTGTCCTATGTTCTAACTGAAAGGGGAAGACACGTGTCCTGTGTTCTAACTGAAAGGGGGAGACAGGTGTCCTGTATTCTAACTAAAGGGGGAGACAGGTGTCCTGTTATCTAACTGAAAGGGGGGGAGGAACAGGTGTCCTGTGTTCTAACTGAAAGGGGGGAGACAGGTGTCCTGTATTCTAACTAAAGTGGGAGACAGGTGTCCTGTGCTCTAACTGAAAGGGGGGGACAGGTGTCCTGTGATCTAACTGAAAGGGGGAGACAGGTGTCCTGTATTCTAACTGAAGGGGCAGACAGGTGTCCTGTGTTCTAACTGAAATGTGGAGACAGGTGTCCTGTATTCTAACTGAAGGGGGAGACAGGTGTCCTGTGTTCTAACTGAAATGTGGAGAAAGGTGTCCTGTATTCTAACTGAAATGTGGAGTCAGGTGTCCTGTGTTCTAACTTAAAGCGGGGAACACGTGTCCTATGTTCTAACTGAAAGGGGAAGACACGTGTCCTGTGTTCTAACTGAAAGGGGGAGACAGGTGTCCTGTATTCTAACTAAAGGGGGAGAATGGTGTCCTGTTATCTAACTGAAAGGGGGGGGGGGACAGGTGTCCTGTGTTCTAACTGAAAGGGGGGAGACAGGAGTCCTGTACTCTAACTGAAAGGGGGGAGACAGGTGTCCTGTATTCTAACTAAAGTGGGAGACAGGTGTCCTGTGTTCTAACTGAAAGGGGGGAGACAGGTGTCCTGTATTCTAACTAAATGGGTAGACAGGTGTCCTGTGTTCTAACTGAAAGGGGGGAGACAGGTGTCCTGTGATCTAACTGAAAGGTGAGACAGGTGTCCTGTGTTCTAACTGAAAGGGGGGGACAGGTGTCCTGTGTTCTAACTGAAAGGGCGAGACAGGTGTCCTGTGTTCTAACTGAAAGGGGGGAGACAGGTGTCCTGTGATCTAACTGAAAGGGGGGAGACAGGTGTCCTGTGATCTAACTGAAAGGGGAGACAGGTGTCCTGTGATCTAACTGAAAGGGGAGACAGGTGTCCTGTGTTCTAACTAAAGGGGGAGACTGGTGTCCTGTGATCTAACTGAAAGGGGGAGTCAGGTGTCCTGTGTTCTAACTGAAAGGGGGGAGACAGGTGCCCTGTATTCTAAGTGAAAGGGGGGAGACAGGTGTCCTGTGTTCTAACTGAAAGGGGGTGAGACAGGTGTCCTGTGTTCTAACTAAAGGGTGAGACTGGTGTCCTGTGATCTAACTGAAAGGGGGAGACAGGTGTCCTGTATTCTAACTGAAAGTGGGGTGGGACTGGTGTCCTGTGTTGTAACTGAAAGGGGGAGACAGGTGTCCTGTATTCTAACTGAAAGGGGGAGACAGGTGTCCTGTGTTCTAACTGAAAGGGGCGGACAGGTGTCCTGTGTTCTAACTGAAAGGGGGGGAGACAGGTGTCCTGTGTTCTAACTGAAAGGGGGAGACAGGTGTCCTGTATTCTAACTGAAAGGGGGAGACAGGTGTCCTGTGTTCTAACTGAAAGGGGCGGACAGGTGTCCTGTGTTCTAACTGAAAGGGGGGGAGACAGGTGTCCTGTGTTCTAACTGAAAGGGGGAGACAGGTGTCCTGTATTTTAACTGAAAGGGGGAGACAGGTGTCCTGTATTCTAACTGAAAGGGGGAGACAGGTGTCCTGTATTCTAACTGAAAGGGGGAGACAGGTGTCCTGTGTTCTATCTGAAAGGGGGGAGACAGGTGTCCTGTGTTCTAACTGAAAGGGGGAGGGGACAGGTGTCCTGTATTCTAACTGAAAGGGGGAGACAGGTGTCCTGTATTCTAACTGAAAGGGGGAGACAGGTGTCCTGTGTTCTATCTGAAAGGGGGGAGACAGGTGTCCTGTGTTCTAACTGAAAGGGGGAGGGGACAGGTGTCCTGTATTTTAACTGATATGTGGAGACAGGTGTCCTGTGATCTAACTGAAATATGGAGACAGGTGTCCTGTGTTCTAACTGAAAGGGGGAGACAGGCGTCCTGTGTTCTAACTGAAAGCGGGAGACAGGAGTCCTGTGTTCTAACTGAAAGGGGGGGACACGTGTCCTCTGTTCTAACTGATATGTGGAGACAGGTGTCCTGTGATCTAACTGAAATATGGAGACAGGTGTCCTGTGTTCTAACTGAAAGGGGGAGACAGGAGTCCTGTGTTCTAACTGAAAGGGTGGGACACGTGTCCTCTGTTCTAACAGAAATGTGGAGACAGGTGTCCTGTGTTCTAACTGAAATGTGGAGACAGGTGTCCTGTGTTCTAACTGAAAGGGGGAGACAGGTGTCCTGTTTTCTAACTGAAAGGCGGAGACAGGTGTCCTGTGTTCTAACTGAAAGGGGGGGGGGGACAGGTGTCCTGTGTTCTAACTGAAAGGGGGAGACAGGTGTCCTGTGATCTAACTGAAAGGGGGAGACAGGTGTCCTGTGTTCTAACATGAAAGGGGGGAGACAGGTGTCCTGTGATCTAACTGAAAGGGGGGAGACAGGTGTCCTGTGTTCTAACTGAAAGGGGGAGACAGGTGTCCTGTGTTCCAACAGAAAGGGGGGAGACAGGTGTCTTGTGTTCTATCTGAAAGGGGGAGGCAGGTGTCCTGTATTCTAACTAAAGGGGTAGACAGGTGTCCTGTGTTCTAACTGAAAGGGGGGAGACAGGTGTCCTGTGTTCTAACTGAAAGGGGGGAGACAGGTGTCCTGTGTTCTAACTGAATGGGGGGAAACAGGTGTCCTGTGTTCTAACTGAAAGGGGGCGAGACAGGTGTCCTGTGTTCTATCTGAAATGGGGGAGACAGGTGTCCTGTATTCTAACTGAAAGGGGGGGACAGGTGTCCTGTATTCTAACTGAAAGGGGGGGACAGGTGTCCTGTGTTCTAACTGAAAGGGCGAGACAGGTGTCCTGTGTTCTAACTGAAAGGGGGGAGACAGGTGTCCTGTATTCTAACTGAAAGGGGTGGGACAGGTGTCCTGTGTTCTATCTGAAAGGGGGAGACAGGTGTCCTGTGTTCTATCTGAAAGGGGGGAGACAGGTGTCCTGTGTTCTAACTGAAAGGGGGATGAGACAGGTGTCCTGTGTTCTAACTGAAATGTGGAGACAGGTGTCCTTTATTTTAACTGAAGGGGGAGACAGGTGTCCTGTGTTCTAACTGAAATGTGGAGAACGGTGTCCTGTATTCTAACTGAAATGTGGAGTCAGGTGTCCTGTGTTCTAACTGAAAGCGGGGGACACGTGTCCTATGTTCTAACTGAAAGGGGAAGACACGTGTCCTGTGTTCTAACTGAAAGGGGTATCAGGTGTCCTGTATTCTAACTAAAGGGGGAGACAGGTGTCCTGTTATCTAACTGAAAGGGGGGGAGGAACAGGTGTCCTGTGTTCTAACTGAAAGGGGGGAGACAGGTGTCCTGTATTCTAACTAAAGTGGGAGACAGGTGTCCTGTATTCTAACTGAAATGTGGAGTCAGGTGTCCTGTGTTCTAACTGAAAGCGGGGAACACGTGTCCTATGTTCTAACTGAAAGGGGAAGACACGTGTCCTGTGTTCTAACTGAAAGGGGGAGACAGGTGTCCTGTATTCTAACTAAAGGGGGAGAATGGTGTCCTGTTATCTAACTGAAAGGATGGGGGACAGGTGTCCTGTGTTCTAACTGAAAGGGGGGAGACAGGAGTCCTGTACTCTAACTGAAAGGGGGGAGACAGGTGTCCTGTATTCTAACTAAAGTGGGAGACAGGTGTCCTGTGTTCTAACTGAAAGGGGGGAGACAGGTGTCCTGTATTCTAACTGAATGGGTAGACAGGTGTCCTGTGTTCTAACTGAAAGGGGGGAGACAGGTGTCCTGTGATCTAACTGAAAGGTGAGACAGGTGTCCTGTGTTCTAACTGAAAGGGGGGGACAGGTGTCCTGTGTTCTAACTGAAAGGGCGAGACAGGTGTCCTGTGTTCTAACTGAAAGGGGGGAGACAGGTGTCCTGTGATCTAACTGAAAGGGGGGAGACAGGTGTCCTGTGATCTAACTGAAAGGGGAGACAGGTGTCCTGTGATCTAACTGAAAGGGGAGACAGGTGTCCTGTGTTCTAACTAAAGGGGGAGACTGGTGTCCTGTGATCTAACTGAAAGGGGGAGTCAGGTGTCCTGTGTTCTAACTGAAAGGGGGGAGACAGGTGCCCTGTATTCTAAGTGAAAGGGGGGAGACAGGTTTCCTGTGTTCTAACTGAAAGGGGGGGAGACAGGTGTCCTGTGTTCTAACTAAAGGGGGAGACTGGTGTCCTGTGATCTAACTGAAAGGGGGAGACAGGTGTCCTGTATTCTAACTGAAAGTGGGGTGGGACTGGTGTCCTGTGTTGTAACTGAAAGGGGGAGACAGGTGTCCTGTATTCTAACTGAAAGGGGGAGACAGGTGTCCTGTGTTCTAACTGAAAGGGGCGGACAGGTGTCCTGTGTTCTAACTGAAAGGGGGGGAGACAGGTGTCCTGTGTTCTAACTGAAAGGGGGAGACAGGTGTCCTGTATTTTAACTGAAAGGGGGAGACAGGTGTCCTGTATTCTAACTGAAAGGGGGAGACAGGTGTCCTGTGTTCTAACTGAAAGGGGGAGACAGGTGTCCTGTGTTCTATCTGAAAGGGGGAGACAGGTGTCCTGTGTTCTATCTGAAAGGGGGGAGACAGGTGTCCTGTGTTCTAACTGAAAGGGGGATGGGACAGGTGTCCTGTATTCTAACTGATATGTGGAGACAGGTGTCCTGTAATCTAACTGAAAGGGGGAGACAGGTGTCCAGTGTTCTAACTGAAAGGGGGGAGACAGGTGTCCTGTATTCTAACTGAAAGGGGGGGGACAGGTGTCCTGTGTTCTAACTGAAAGGGGGAGACAGGTGTCCTGTATTCTAACTGAAAGGGGGAGACAGGTGTCCTGTGTTCTTACTGAAAGGGGGGAGACAGGTGTCCTGTATTTTAACTGAAAGGGGGGGGGACAGGTGTCCTGTGTTCTAACTAAAGGGGGAGACAGGAGTCCTGTATTCTAACTAAAGGGGGAGACAGGTGTCCTGTGATCTATCTGAAAGAGGGAGACAGGTGTCCTGTATTCTAACTAAAGGGGGAGACAGGTGTCCTGTGTTCTAACTGAAAGGGGGGGGGACAGGTGTACTGTGATCTAACTGAAAGGGGGAGACAGGTGTCCTGTGTTCTAACTGAAAGGGGGAGACAGGTGTCCTGTGATCTAACTGAAAGGGGGAGACAGGTGTCCAGTAATCTAACTGAAAGGGGGGAGACAGGTGTCCTCTGTTCTAACTGAAAGGGGGGAGACACGTGTCCTGTATTCTAACTGAAACGGGGGGGAAACAGGAGTCCTGTGTACTAACTGAAATGTGGAGACAGGTGTCCAGTGTTCTAACTGAACGGGGGAGACAGGTGTCCTGTGTTCTAACTGAAAGGGGGGGAGACAGGTGTCCTGTGATCTAACTGAAAGGGGGAGACAGGTGTCCTGTATTCTAACTGAAAGGGGGGGAGACAGGTGTCCTGTGATCTAACTGAAAGGGGGAGACAGGTGTCCTGTATTCTAACTGAAAGGGGGGGAGACAGGTGTCCTGTGATCTAACTGAAAGGGGAAGACAGGTGTCCTGTATTCTAACTGAAAGGGGGAGACAGGTGTCCTGTGTTCTAACTGAAAGGGGGAGACAGGTGTCCTGTATTCTAACTGAAAGGGGGAGACAGGTGTCCTGTGTTCTAACTGAAAGGGGGAGACAGGTGTCCTGTATTCTAACTGAAAGGGGGAGACAGGTGTCCTGTATTCTAACTGAAAGGGGGAGACAGGTGTCCTGTATTCTAACTGAAAGGGGGAGACAGGTGTCCTGTGTTCTATCTGAAAGGGGGGAGACAGGTGTCCTGTGTTCTAACTGAAAGGGAGAGGGGACAGGTGTCCTGTATTTTAACTGATATGTGGAGACAGGTGTCCTGTGATCTAACTGAAATATGGAGACAGGTGTCCTGTGTTCTAACTGAAAGGGGGAGACAGGAGTCCTGTGTTCTAACTGAAAGGGGGAGACAGGTGTCCTGTTTTCTAACTGAAAGGCGGAGACAGGTGTCCTGTGTTCTAACTGAAAGGGGGGGGGGACAGGTGTCCTGTGTTCTAACTGAAAGGGGGAGACAGGTGTCCTGTGATCTAACTGAAAGGGGGGAGACAGGTGTCCTGTGTTCTAACATGAAAGTGGGGAGACAGGTGTCCTGTGTTCTAACTGAAAGGGGGAGACAGGTGTCCTGTGATCTAACTGAAAGGGGGGAGACAGGTGTCCTGTGTTCTAACTGAAAGGGGGAGACAGGTGTCCTGTATTCTAACTGAAAGGGGGAGACAGGTGTCCTGTATTCTAACTGAAAGGGGGAGACAGGTGTCCTGTATTCTAACTGAAAGGGGGAGACAGGTGTCCTGTGTTCTATCTGAAAGGGGGGAGACAGGTGTCCTGTGTTCTAACTGAAAGGGGGAGGGGACAGGTGTCCTGTATTTTAACTGATATGTGGAGACAGGTGTCCTGTGATCTAACTGAAATATGGAGACAGGTGTCCTGTGTTCTAACTGAAAGGGGGAGACAGGCGTCCTGTGTTCTAACTGAAAGCGGGAGACAGGAGTCCTGTGTTCTAACTGCAAGGGGGGGACACGTGTCCTCTGTTCTAACTGATATGTGGAGACAGTTGTCCTGTGATCTAACTGAAATATGGAGACAGGTGTCCTGTGTTCTAACTGAAAGGGGGAGACAGGAGTCCTGTGTTCTAACTGAAAGGGGGGGACACGTGTCCTCTGTTCTAACTGAAATGTGGAGACAGGTGTCCTGTGTTCTAACTGAAATGTGGAGACAGGTGTCCTGTGTTCTAACTGAAAGGGGGAGACAGGTGTCCTGTGTTCTAACTGAAAGGCGGAGACAGGAGTCCTGTGTTCTAACTGAAAGGGGGGGACACGTGTCCTCTGTTCTAACTGAAATGTGGAGACAGGTGTCCTGTGTTCTAACTGAAATATGGAGACAGGTGTCCTGTGTTCTAACTGAAAGGGGGAGACAGGCGTCCTGTGTTCTAACTGAAAGCGGGAGACAGGAGTCCTGTGTTCTAACTGAAAGGGGGGGACACGTGTCCTCTGTTCTAACTGAAATGTGGAGACAGGTGTCCTGTGTTCTAACTGAAATGTGGAGACAGGTGTCCTGTGTTCTAACTGAAAGGTGGGAGACAGGTGTCCTGTGATCTAACTAATGGGGGGGGACAGGTGCCATGTGTTCTAACTGAAATGGGGGAGACAGGTGTCCTGTATTCTAACTGAAAGGGGGGAGACAGGTGTCCTGTGTTCTAACTGAAAGGGGGAGACAGGTGTCCTGTGATCTAACTGAAAGGGGGAGACAGGTGTCCTGTGTTCTAACATGAAAGGGGGGAGACAGGTGTCCTGTGATCTAACTGAAAGGGGGGAGACAGGTGTCCTGTGTTCTAACTGAAAGGGGGAGACAGGTGTCCTGTGTTCCAACAGAAAGGGGGGAGACAGGTGTCTTGTGTTCTATCTGAAAGGGGGAGGCAGGTGTCCTGTATTCTAACTAAAGGGGTAGACAGGTGTCCTGTGTTCTAACTGAAAGGGGGGAGACAGGTGTCCTGTGTTCTAACTGAAAGGGGGGAGACAGGTGTCCTGTGTTCTAACTGAATGGGGGGAAACAGGTGTCCTGTGTTCTAACTGAAAGGGGGCGAGACAGGTGTCCTGTGTTCTATCTGAAATGGGGGAGACAGGTGTCCTGTATTCTAACTGAAAGGGGGGGACAGGTGTCCTGTATTCTAACTGAAAGGGGGGGACAGGTGTCCTGTGTTCTAACTGAAAGGGCGAGACAGGTGTCCTGTGTTCTAACTGAAAGGGGGGAGACAGGTGTCCTGTATTCTAACTGAAAGGGGTGGGACAGGTGTCCTGTGTTCTATCTGAAAGGGGGAGACAGGTGTCCTGTGTTCTATCTGAAAGGGGGGAGACAGGTGTCCTGTGTTCTAACTGAAAGGGGGATGAGACAGGTGTCCTGTGTTCTAACTGAAATGTGGAGACAGGTGTCCTGTATTTTAACTGAAGGGGGAGACAGGTGTCCTGTGTTCTAACTGAAATGTGGAGAACGGTGTCCTGTATTCTAACTGAAATGTGGAGTCAGGTGTCCTGTGTTCTAACTGAAAGCGGGGGACACGTGTCCTATGTTCTAACTGAAAGGGGAAGACACGTGTCCTGTGTTCTAACTGAAAGGGGGAGACAGGTGTCCTGTATTCTAACTAAAGGGGGAGACAGGTGTCCTGTTATCTAACTGAAAGGGGGGGAGGAACAGGTGTCCTGTGTTCTAACTGAAAGGGGGGAGACAGGTGTCCTGTATTCTAACTAAAGTGGGAGACAGGTGTCCTGTGCTCTAACTGAAAGGGGGGGACAGGTGTCCTGTGATCTAACTGAAAGGGGGAGACAGGTGTCCTGTATTCTAACTGAAGGGGCAGACAGGTGTCCTGTGTTCTAACTGAAATGTGGAGACAGGTGTCCTGTATTCTAACTGAAGGGGGAGACAGGTGTCCTGTGTTCTAACTGAAATGTGGAGAAAGGTGTCCTGTATTCTAACTGAAATGTGGAGTCAGGTGTCCTGTGTTCTAACTGAAAGCGGGGAGACAGGTGTCCTGTTTTCTAACTGAAAGGCGGAGACAGGTGTCCTGTGTTCTAACTGAAAGGGGGGGGGGACAGGTGTCCTGTGTTCTAACTGAAAGGGGGAGACAGGTGTCCTGTGATCTAACTGAAAGGGGGGAGACAGGTGTCCTGTGTTCTAACATGAAAGGGGGGAGACAGGTGTCCTGTGTTCTAACTGAAAGGGGGAGACAGGTGTCCTGTGATCTAACTGAAAGGGGGGAGACAGGTGTCCTGTGTTCTAACTGAAAGGGGGAGACAGGTGTCCTGTGTTCCAACAGAAAGGGGGGAGACAGGTGTCCTGTATTCTAACTGAAAGGGGGGGGGACAGGTGTCCTGTGTTCTAACTAAAGGGGGAGACAGGAGTCCTGTATTCTAACTAAAGGGGGAGACAGGTGTCCTGTGATCTAACTGAAAGGGGGAGACAGGTGTCCTGTATTCTAACTAAAGGGGGAGACAGGTGTCCTGTGTTCTAACTGAAAGGGGGGGGGGGTCAGGTGTACTGTGATCTAACTGAAAGGGGGAGACAGGTGTCCTGTGTTCTAACTGAAAGGGGGAGACAGGTGTCCTGTGATCTAACTGAAAGGGGGAGACAGGTGTCCAGTAATCTAACTGAAAGGGGGGAGACAGGTGTCCTCTGTTCTAACTGAAAGGGGGGGGGTCAGGTGTACTGTGTTCTAACTGAAACGGGGGGAGACAGGTGTCCTGTGTTCTAACTGAAAGGGGGGAGACAGGTGTCCTGTATTCTAACTGAAACGGGGGGGAAACAGGAGTCCTGTGTACTTACTGAAATGTGGAGACAGGTGTCCAGTGTTCTAACTGAACGGGGGAGACAGGTGTCCTGTGTTCTAACTGAAAGGGGGGGAGACAGGTGTCCTGTGATCTAACTGAAAGGGGGAGACAGGTGTCCTGTATTCTAACTGAAAGGGGGGGAGACAGGTGTCCTGTGATCTAACTGAAAGGGGGAGACAGGTGTCCTGTATTCTAACTGAAAGGGGGGGAGACAGGTGTCCTGTGATCTAACTGAAAGGGGAAGACAGGTGTCCTGTATTCTAACTGAAAGGGGGAGACAGGTGTCCTGTGTTCTAACTGAAAGGGGGAGACAGGTGTCCTGTATTCTAACTGAAAGGGGGAGACAGGTGTCCTGTGTTCTAACTGAAAGGGGGAGACAGGTGTCCTGTATTCTAACTGAAAGGGGGAGACAGGTGTCCTGTATTCTAACTGAAAGGGGGAGACAGGTGTCCTGTATTCTAACTGAAAGGGGGAGACAGGTGTCCTGTGTTCTATCTGAAAGGGGGGAGACAGGTGTCCTGTGTTCTAACTGAAAGGGGGAGACAGGAGTCCTGTGTTCTAACTGAAAGCGGGAGACAGGAGTCCTGTGTTCTAACTGAAAGGGGGGGACACGTGTCCTCTGTTCTAACTGATATGTGGAGACAGATGTCCTGTGATCTAACTGAAATATGGAGACAGGTGTCCTGTGTTCTAACTGAAAGGGGGAGACAGGAGTCCTGTGTTCTAACTGAAAGGGGGGGACACGTGTCCTCTGTTCTAACTGAAATGTGGAGACAGGTGTCCTGTGTTCTAACTGAAATGTGGAGGCAGGTGTCCAGTGTTCTAACTGAAAGGGGGAGACAGGTGTCCTGTTTTCTAACTGAAAGGCGGAGACAGGTGTCCTGTGTTCTAACTGAAAGGGGGGGGGACAGGTGTCCTGTGTTCTAACTGAAAGGGGGAGACAGGTGTCCTGTGATCTAACTGAAAGGGGGAGACAGGTGTCCTGTGTTCTAACATGAAAGGGGGGAGACAGGTGTCCTGTGATCTAACTGAAAGGGGGGAGACAGGTGTCCTGTGTTCTAACTGAAAGGGGGAGACAGGTGTCCTGTGTTCCAACAGAAAGGGGGGAGACAGGTGTCTTGTGTTCTATCTGAAAGGGGGAGGCAGGTGTCCTGTATTCTAACTAAAGGGGAAGACAGGTGTCCTGTGTTCTAACTGAAAGGGGGGAGACAGGTGTCCTGTTTTCTAACTGAAAGGGGGGAGACAGGTGTCCTGTGTTCTAACTGAATGGGGGGAAACAGGTGTCCTGTGTTCTAACTGAAAGGGGGCGAGACAGGTGTCCTGTGTTCTATCTGAAATGGGGGAGACAGGTGTCCTGTATTCTAACTGAAAGGGGGGGACAGGTGTCCTGTATTCTAACTGAAAGGGGGGGACAGGTGTCCTGTGTTCTAACTGAAAGGGCGAGACAGGTGTCCTGTGTTCTAACTGAAAGGGGGGAGACAGGTGTCCTGTATTCTAACTGAAATGGGTGGGACAGGTGTCCTGTGTTCTATCTGAAAGGGGGAGACAGGTGTCCTGTGTTCTATCTGAAAGGGGGGAGACAGGTGTCCTGTGTTCTAACTGAAAGGGGGATGAGACAGGTGTCCTGTGTTCTAACTGAAATGTGGAGACAGGTGTCCTGTATTTTAACTGAAGGGGGAGACAGGTGTCCTGTGTTCTAACTGAAATGTGGAGAACGGTGTCCTGTATTCTAACTGAAATGTGGAGTCAGGTGTCCTGTGTTCTAACTGAAAGCGGGGGACACGTGTCCTATGTTCTAACTGAAAGGGGAAGACACGTGTCCTGTGTTCTAACTGAAAGGGGGAGACAGGTGTCCTGTATTCTAACTAAAGGGGGAGACAGGTGTCCTGTTATCTAACTGAAAGGGGGGGAGGAACAGGTGTCATGTGTTCTAACTGAAAGGGGGGAGACAGGTGTCCTGTATTCTAACTAAAGTGGGAGACAGGTGTCCTGTGCTCTAACTGAAAGGGGGGGACAGGTGTCCTGTGATCTAACTGAAAGGGGGAGACAGGTGTCCTGTATTCTAACTGAAAGGGGGAGACAGGTGTCCTGTGTTCTAACTGAAAGGGGGAGACAGGTGTCCTGTATTCTAACTGAAAGGGGGAGACAGGTGTCCTGTATTCTAACTGATAGGGGGTGACAGGTGTCCTGTATTCTAACTGAAAGGGGGAGACAGGTGTCCTGTGTTCTATCTGAAAGGGGGGAGACAGGTGTCCTGTGTTCTAACTGAAAGGGGGAGGGGACAGGTGTCCTGTATTTTAACTGATATGTGGAGACAGGTGTCCTGTGATCTAACTGAAATATGGAGACAGGTGTCCTGTGTTCTAACTGAAAGGGGGAGACAGGAGTCCTGTGTTCTAACTGAAAGGGGGGGACACGTGTCCTCTGTTCTAACTGAAATGTGGAGACAGGTGTCCTGTGTTCTAACTGAAATGTGGAGACAGGTGTCCTGTGTTCTAACTGAAAGGGGGAGACAGGTGTCCTGTTTTCTAACTGAAAGGCGGAGACAGGTGTCCTGTGTTCTAACTGAAAGGGGGGGGGGACAGGTGTCCTGTGTTCTAACTGAAAGGGGGAGACAGGTGTCCTGTGATCTAACTGAAAGGGGGAGACAGGTGTCCTGTGTTCTAACATGAAAGGGGGGAGACAGGTGTCCTGTGATCTAACTGAAAGGGGGGAGACAGGTGTCCTATGTTCTAACTGAAAGGGGGAGACAGGTGTCCTGTGTTACAACAGAAAGGGGGGAGACAGGTGTCTTGTGTTCTATCTGAAAGGGGGAGGCAGGTGTCCTGTATTCTAACTAAAGGGGTAGACAGGTGTCCTGTGTTCTAACTGAAAGGGGGGAGACAGGTGTCCTGTGTTCTAACTGAAAGGGGGGAGACAGGTGTCCTGTGTTCTAACTGAATGGGGGGAAACAGGTGTCCTGTGTTCTAACTGAAAGGGGGCGAGACAGGTGTCCTGTGTTCTATCTGAAATGGGGGAGACAGGTGTCCTGTATTCTAACTGAAAGGGGGGGACAGGTGTCCTGTATTCTAACTGAAAGGGGGGGACAGGTGTCCTGTGTTCTAACTGAAAGGGCGAGACAGGTGTCCTGTGTTCTAACTGAAAGGGGGGAGACAGGTGTCCTGTATTCTAACTGAAAGGGGTGGGACAGGTGTCCTGTGTTCTATCTGAAAGGGGGAGACAGGTATCCTGTGTTCTATCTGAAAGGGGGGAGACAGGTGTCCTGTGTTCTAACTGAAAGGGGGATGAGACAGGTGTCCTGTGTTCTAACTGAAATGTGGAGACAGGTGTCCTGTATTTTAACTGAAGGGGGAGACAGGTGTCCTGTGTTCTAACTGAAATGTGGAGAACGGTGTCCTGTATTCTAACTGAAATGTGGAGTCAGGTGTCCTGTGTTCTAACTGAAAGCGGGGGACACGTGTCCTATGTTCTAACTGAAAGGGGAAGACACGTGTCCTGTGTTCTAACTGAAAGGGGGAGACAGGTGTCCTGTATTCTAACTAAAGGGGGAGACAGGTGTCCTGTTATCTAACTGAAAGGGGGGGAGGAACAGGTGTCCTGTGTTCTATCTGAAAGGGGGGAGACAGGTGTCCTGTATTCTAACTAAAGTGGGAGACAGGTGTCCTGTGCTCTAACTGAAAGGGGGGGACAGGTGTCCTGTGATCTAACTGAAAGGGGGAGACAGGTGTCCTGTGATCTAACTGAAATATGGAGACAGGTGTCCAGTGTTCTAACTGAAAGGGGAGACAGGTGTCCTGTGATCTAACTGAAATATGGAGACATGTGTCCAGTGTTCTAACTGAAAGGGGAGACAGGTATCCTGTGATCTAACTGAAATATGGAGACAGGTGTCCAGTGTTCTAACTGAAAAGGGAGACAGGTGTCCTGTGATCTAACTGAAATGTGGAGACAGGTGTCCTGTGTTCTAACTGAATGGGGGAGACAGGTGTCCTGTGTTCTAACTGAAATGTGGAGACAGGTGTCCTGTGATCTAACTGAAAGGGGAGACAGGTGTCCTGTGTTCTAACTAAAGGGGAGACAGGTGTCCTGTGATCTAACTGAAAGGGGAGACAGGTGTCCTGTGTTCTAACTAAAGGGGTAGGGAGGTGTCCTGTGTTCTAACTGAAATGTGGAGACAGGTGTCCTGTGATCTAACTGAAAGGGGAGACAGGTGTCCTGTGTTCTAACTGAAAGGGGGGAGACAGGTGTCCTGTGTTCTAACTGAAAGGGGGAGACAGGTGTCCTGTGTTCCAACTGAAAGGGGGGGACAGGAGTCCTGTGTTCTAACTGAAAGGGGGAGACAGGTGTCCTGTGTTCTAACTGAAAGGGGGGAGACAGGTGTCCTGTGTTCTAACTGAAAGGGGGAGACAGGTGTCCTGTGATCTAACTGAAATGGGGAAACAGGTGTCCTGTATTCTAACTGAAAGGGGGTGAGAGGTGTCCTGTGTTCTAACTGAAAGGGGGGGACAGGTGTCCTGTGTTCTAACTGAAAGGGGGGAGACAGGTGTCCTGTGTTCTAACTGAAAGGGGGAGACAGGTGTCCTGTGTTCTAACTGAAATGTGGAGACAGGTGTCCTGTGTTCTAACTGAAAGGGGGGAGACAGGTGTCCTGTGTTCTAACTGAAAGGGGGAGACAGGTGTCCTGTGTTCTAACTGAAAGGGGGGAGACAGGTGTCCTGTATTCTAACTGAAAGGGGTGGGACAGGTGTCCTGTGTTCTATCTGAAAGGGGGAGACAGGTATCCTGTGTTCTATCTGAAAGGGGGGAGACAGGTGTCCTGTGTTCTAACTGAAAGGGGGATGAGACAGGTGTCCTGTGTTCTAACTGAAATGTGGAGACAGGTGTCCTGTATTTTAACTGAAGGGGGAGACAGGTGTCCTGTGTTCTAACTGAAATGTGGAGAACGGTGTCCTGTATTCTAACTGAAATGTGGAGTCAGGTGTCCTGTGTTCTAACTGAAAGCGGGGGACACGTGTCCTATGTTCTAACTGAAAGGGGAAGACACGTGTCCTGTGTTCTAACTGAAAGGGGGAGACAGGTGTCCTGTATTCTAACTAAAGGGGGAGACAGGTGTCCTGTTATCTAACTGAAAGGGGGGGAGGAACAGGTGTCCTGTGTTCTAACTGAAAGGGGGGAGACAGGTGTCCTGTATTCTAACTAAAGTGGGAGACAGGTGTCCTGTGCTCTAACTGAAAGGGGGGGACAGGTGTCCTGTGATCTAACTGAAAGGGGGAGACAGGTGTCCTGTGATCTAACTGAAATATGGAGACAGGTGTCCAGTGTTCTAACTGAAAGGGGAGACAGGTGTCCTGTGATCTAACTGAAATATGGAGACATGTGTCCAGTGTTCTAACTGAAAGGGGAGACAGGTATCCTGTGATCTAACTGAAATATGGAGACAGGTGTCCAGTGTTCTAACTGAAAAGGGAGACAGGTGTCCTGTGATCTAACTGAAATGTGGAGACAGGTGTCCTGTGTTCTAACTGAATGGGGGAGACAGGTGTCCTGTGTTCTAACTGAAATGTGGAGACAGGTGTCCTGTGATCTAACTGAAAGGGGAGACAGGTGTCCTGTGTTCTAACTAAAGGGGAGACAGGTGTCCTGTGATCTAACTGAAAGGGGAGACAGGTGTCCTGTGTTCTAACTAAAGGGGTAGGGAGGTGTCCTGTGTTCTAACTGAAATGTGGAGACAGGTGTCCTGTGATCTAACTGAAAGGGGAGACAGGTGTCCTGTGTTCTAACTGAAAGGGGGGAGACAGGTGTCCTGTGTTCTAACTGAAAGGGGGAGACAGGTGTCCTGTGTTCCAACTGAAAGGGGGGGACAGGAGTCCTGTGTTCTAACTGAAAGGGGGAGACAGGTGTCCTGTGTTCTAACTGAAAGGGGGGAGACAGGTGTCCTGTGTTCTAACTGAAAGGGGGAGACAGGTGTCCTGTGATCTAACTGAAATGGGGAAACAGGTGTCCTGTATTCTAACTGAAAGGGGGTGAGAGGTGTCCTGTGTTCTAACTGAAAGGGGGGGACAGGTGTCCTGTGTTCTAACTGAAAGGGGGGAGACAGGTGTCCTGTGTTCTAACTGAAAGGGGGAGACAGGTGTCCTGTGTTCTAACTGAAATGTGGAGACAGGTGTCCTGTGTTCTAACTGAAAGGGGGGAGACAGGTGTCCTGTGTTCTAACTGAAAGGGGGAGACAGGTGTCCTGTGTTCTAACTGAAATGTGGAGACAGGTGTCCTGTGTTCTAACTGAAATGTGGAGACAGGTGTCCTGTGATCTAACTGAAATATGGAGACAGGTGTCCTGTGTTCTAACTGAAATATGGAGACAGGTGTCCTGTGTTCTAACTGAAATATGGAGACAGGTGTCCTGTGTTCTAACTGAAATATGGAGACAGGTGTCCTGTGTTCTAACTGAAATATGGAGACAGGTGTCCTGTGTTCTAACTGAAATATGGAGACAGGTGTCCTGTGTTCTAACTGAAATATGGAGACAGGTGTCCTGTGTTCTAACTGAAATATGGAGACAGGTGTCCTGTGTTCTAACTGAAAGGGGGGAGACAGGTGTCCTGTGTTCTAACCGAAAGGGGAAGACACGTGTCCTGTGTTCTAACTGAAATGTGGAGACAGGTGTCCTGTGTTCTAACTGAAATGTGGAGACAGGTGTCCTGTGTTCTAACTGAAAGGGGTGGACAGGTGTCCTGTGTTCTAACTGAAAGGGGGAGACAGGTGTCCTGTGTTCTAACTGAAAGGGCGAGACAGGTGTCCTGTGTTCTAACTGAAAGGGGGGAGACAGGTGTCCTGTGATCTAACTGAAAGGGGGGGACAGGTGTCCTGTATTCTAACTGAAAGGGGGAGACAGGTCTCCTGTGTTCTATCTGAAAGGGGGGAGACAGGTGTCCTGTGTTCTAACTGAAAGGGGGATGGGACAGGTGTCCTGTATTCTAACTGATATGTGGAGACAGGTGTCCTGTAATCTAACTGAAAGGGCGAGACAGGTGTCCTGTGTTCTAACTGAAAGGGGGGAGACAGGTGTCCTGTATTCTAACTGAAAGGGGGGGACAGGTGTCCTGTGTTCTAACTGAAATGTGGAGACAGGTGTCCTGTGATCTAACTGAAAGGGGAGACAGGTGTCCTGTGATCTAACTGAAAGGGGAGACAGGTGTCCTGTGTTCTAACTGAAAGGGGGGAGACAGGTGTCCTGTGTTCTAACTGAAAGGGGGAGACAGGTGTCCTGTGTTCCAACTGAAAGGGGAGGACAGGAGTCCTGTGTTCTAACTGAAAGGGGGAGACAGGTGTCCTGTGTTCTAACTGAAAATTGGAGACAGGTGTCCTGTGTTCTAACTGAAAGGGGGGAGACAGGTGTCCTGTGTTCTAACTGAAAGGGGGAGACAGGTGTCCTGTGTTCTAACTGAAATGTGGAGACAGGTGTCCTGTGTTCTAACTGAAATGTGGAGACAGGTGTCCTGTGATCTAACTGAAATATGGAGACAGGTGTCCTGTGTTCTAACTGAAATATGGAGACAGGTGTCCTGTGTTCTAACTGAAATATGGAGACAGGTGTCCTGTGTTCTAACTGAAATATGGAGACAGGTGTCCAGTGTTCTAACTGAAATATGGAGACAGGTGTCCTGTGTTCTAACTGAAATATGGAGACAGGTGTCCTGTGTTCTAACTGAAATATGGAGACAGGTGTCCTGTGTTCTAACTGAAATATGGAGACAGGTGTCCTGTGTTCTAACTGAAATATGGAGACAGGTGTCCTGTGTTCTAACTGAAAGGGGGGAGACAGGTGTACTGTGTTCTAACCGAAAGGGGAAGACACGTGTCCTGTGTTCTAACTGAAATGTGGAGACAGGTGTCCTGTGTTCTAACTGAAATGTGGAGACAGGTGTCCTGTGTTCTAACTGAAAGGGGTGGACAGGTGTCCTGTGTTCTAACTGAAAGGGGGAGACAGGTGTCCTGTGTTCTAACTGAAAGGGCGAGACAGGTGTCCTGTGTTGTAACTGAAAGGGGGGAGACAGGTGTCCTGTGATCTAACTGAAAGGGGGGACAGGTGTCCTGTATTCTAACTGAAAGGGGGAGACAGGTCTCCTGTGTTCTATCTGAAAGGGGGGAGACAGGTGTCCTGTTGTTCTAACTGAAAGGGGGATGGGACAGGTGTCCTGTATTCTAACTGATATGTGGAGACAGGTGTCCTGTAATCTAACTGAAAGGGCGAGACAGGTGTCCTGTGTTCTAACTGAAAGGGGGGAGACAGGTGTCCTGTGATCTAACTGAAAGGGGGGGACAGGTGTCCTGTGTTCTAACTAAAGAGGGAGACAGGTGTCCTGTATTCTAACTGAAAGGGGGGGACAGGTGTCCTGTGTTCTAACTGAAAGGGCGAGACAGGTGTCCTGTGTTCTAACTGAAAGGGGGGAGACAGGTGTCTTGTGATCTAACTGAAAGGGGGGGACAGGTGTCCTGTGTTCTAACTGAAAGAGGGAGACAGGTGTCCTGTATTCTAACTGAAAGGGGGAGACAGGTCTCCTGTGTTCTATCTGAAAGGGGGGAGACAGGTGTCCTGTGTTCTAACTGAAAGGGGGATGAGACAGGTGTCCTGTATTCTAACTGATATGTGGAGACAGGTGTCCTGTAATCTAACTGAAAGGGGGAGACAGGTGTCCAGTGTTCTAACTGAAAGGGGGGAGACAGGTGTCCTGTATTCTAACTGAAAGGGGTGGGACAGGTGTCCTGTGTTCTATCTGAAAGGGGGAGACAGGTGTCCTGTGTTCTATCTGAAAGGGGGGAGACAGGTGTCCTGTGTTCTAACTGAAAGGGGGATGGGACAGGTGTCCTGTATTCTAACTGATTTGTGGAGACAGGTGTCCTGTAATCTAACTGAAAGGGGGAGACAGGTGTCCAGTGTTCTAACTGAAAGGGGGGAGACAGGTGTCCTGTATTCTAACTGAAAGGGGTGGGACAGGTGTCCTGTGTTCTATCTGAAAGGAGGAGACAGGTGTCCTGTGTTCTAACTGAATGGGGGGAGACAGGTGTCCTGTGTTCTAACTGAAAGGGGGATGGGACAGTTGTCCTGTATTCTAACTGATATGTGGAGACAGGTGTCCTGTGTTCTAACTGAAAGCGGGGGACACGTGTCCTATGTTCTAACTGAAAGGGGAAGACACGTGTCCTGTGTTCTAACTGAAAGGGGGAGACAGGTGTCCTGTATTCTAACTAAAGGGGGAGACAGGTGTCCTGTTATCTAACTGAAAGGGGGGGAGGAACAGGTGTACTGTGTTCTAACTGAAAGGGGGGAGACAGGTGTCCTGTATTCTAACTAAAGTGGGAGACAGGTGTCCTGCGCTCTAACTGAAAGGGGGGGACAGGTGTCCTGTGATCTAACTGAAAGGGGGAGACAGGTGTCCTGTATTCTAACTGAAAGGGGGAGACAGGTGTCCTGTGTTCTAACTGAAAGGGGGAGACAGGTGTCCTGTATTCTAACTGAAAGGGGGAGACAGGTGTCCTGTATTCTAACTGAAAGGGGGAGACAGGTGTCCTGTATTCTAACTGAAAGGGGGAGACAGGTGTCCTGTGTTCTATCTGAAAGGGGGGAGACAGGTGTCCTGTGTTCTAACTGAAAGGGGGAGGGGACAGGTGTCCTGTATTTTGACTGATATGTGGAGACAGGTGTCCTGTGATCTAACTGAAATATGGAGACAGGTGTCCTGTGTTCTAACTGAAAGGGGGAGACAGGAGTCCTGTGTTCTAACTGAAAGGGAGGGACACGTGTCCTCTGTTCTAACTGAAATGTGGAGACAGGTGTCCTGTGTTCTAACTGAAATGTGGAGACAGGTGTCCTGTGTTCTAACTGAAAGGGGGAGACAGGTGTCCTGTTTTCTAACTGAAAGGCGGAGACAGGTGTCCTGTGTTCTAACTGAAAGGGGGGGGGGACAGGTGTCCTGTGTTCTAACTGAAAGGGGGAGACAGGTGTCCTGTGATCTAACTGAAAGGGGGAGACAGGTGTCCTGTGTTCTAACATGAAAGGGGGGAGACAGGTGTCCTGTGATCTAACTGAAAGGGGGGAGACAGGTGTCCTGTGTTCTAACTGAAAGGGGGAGACAGGGGTCCTGTGTTCCAACAGAAAGGGGGGAGACAGGTGTCTTGTGTTCTATCTGAAAGGGGGAGGCAGGTGTCCTGTATTCTAACTAAAGGGGTAGACAGGTGTCCTGTGTTCTAACTGAAAGGGGGGAGACAGGTGTCCTGTGTTCTAACTGAAAGGGGGGAGACAGGTGTCCTGTTCTAACTGAATGGGGGGAAACAGGTGTCCTGTGTTCTAACTGAAAGGGGGCGAGACAGGTGTCCTGTGTTCTATCTGAAATGGGGGAGACAGGTGTCCTGTATTCTAACTGAAAGGGGGGGACAGGTGTCCTGTATTCTAACTGAAAGGGGGGGACAGGTGTCCTGTGTTCTAACTGAAAGGGCGAGACAGGTGTCCTGTCTTCTAACTGAAAGGGGGGAGACAGGTGTCCTGTATTCTAACTGAAAGGGGTGGGACAGGTGTCCTGTGTTCTATCTGAAAGGGGGAGACAGGTGTCCTGTGTTCTATCTGAAAGGGGGGAGACAGGTGTCCTGTGTTCTAACTGAAAGGGGGATGAGACATGTGTCCTGTGTTCTAACTGAAATGTGGAGACAGGTGTCCTGTATTTTAACTGAAGGGGGAGACAGGTGTCCTGTGTTCTAACTGAAATGTGGAGAACGGTGTCCTGTATTCTAACTGAAATGTGGAGTCAGGTGTCCTGTGTTCTAACTGAAAGCGGGGGACACGTGTCCTATGTTCTAACTGAAAGGGGAAGACACGTGTCCTGTGTTCTAACTGAAAGGGGGAGACAGGTGTCCTGTATTCTAACTAAAGGGGGAGACAGGTGTCCTGTTATCTAACTGAAAGGGGGGGAGGAACAGGTGTCCTGTGTTCTAACTGAAAGGGGGGAGACAGGTGTCCTGTATTCTAACTAAAGTGGGAGACAGGTGTCCTGTGCTCTAACTGAAAGGGGGGACAGGTGTCCTGTGATCTAACTGAAAGGGGGAGACAGGTGTCCTGTGATCTAACTGAAATATGGAGACAGGTGTCCAGTGTTCTAACTGAAAGGGGAGACAGGTGTCCTGTGATCTAACTGAAATATGGAGACAGGTGTCCAGTGTTCTAACTGAAAAGGGAGACAGGTATCCTGTGATCTAACTGAAATATGGAGACAGGTGTCCAGTGTTCTAACTGAAAGGGGAGACAGGTGTCCTGTGATCTAACTGAAATGTGGAGACAGGTGTCCTGTGTTCTAACTGAATGGGGGAGACAGGTGTCCTGTGTTCTAACTGAAATGTGGAGACAGGTGTCCTGTGATCTAACTGAAAGGGGAGACAGGTGTCCTGTGTTCTAACTAAAGGGGAGACAGGTGTCCTGTGTTCTAACTGAAAGGGGGGAGACAGGTGTCCTGTGTTCTAACTGAAAGGGGGTGAGAGGTGTCCTGTGTTCTAACTGAAAGGGGGGGACAGGTGTCCTGTGTTCTAACTGAAAGGGGGGAGACAGGTGTCCTGTGTTCTAACTGAAAGGGGGAGACAGGTGTCCTGTGTTCTAACTGAAATGTGGAGACAGGTGTCCTGTGTTCTAACTGAAAGGGGGGAGACAGGTGTCCTGTGTTCTAACTGAAAGGGGGAGACAGGTGTCCTGTGTTCTAACTGAAATGTGGAGACAGGTGTCCTGTGTTCTAACTGAAATGTGGAGACAGGTGTCCTGTGATCTAACTGAAATATGGAGACAGGTGTCCTGTGTTCTAACTGAAATATGGAGACAGGTGCCCTGTGTTCTAACTGAAATATGGAGACAGGTGTCCTGTGTTCTAACTGAAATATGGAGACAGGTGTCCTGTGTTCTAACTGAAATATGGAGACAGGTGTCCTGTGTTCTAACTGAAATATGGAGACAGGTGTCCTGTGTTCTAACTGAAATATGGAGACAGGTGTCCTGTGTTCTAACTGAAATATGGAGACAGGTGTCCTGTGTTCTAACTGAAATATGGAGACAGGTGTCCTGTGTTCTAACTGAAAGGGGGGAGACAGGTGTCCTGTGTTCTAACCGAAAGGGGAAGACACGTGTCCTGTGTTCTAACTGAAATGTGGAGACAGGTGTCCTGTGTTCTAACTGAAATGTGGAGACAGGTGTCCTGTGTTCTAACTGAAAGGGGTGGACAGGTGTCCTGTGTTCTAACTGAAAGGGGGAGACAGGTGTCCTGTGTTCTAAATGAAAGGGCGAGACAGGTGTCCTGTGTTCTAACTGAAAGGGGGGAGACAGGTGTCCTGTGATCTAACTGAAAGGGGGGGACAGGTGTCCTGTATTCTAACTGAAAGGGGGAGACAGGTCTCCTGTGTTCTATCTGACAGGGGGGAGACAGGTGTCCTGTGTTCTAACTGAAAGGGGGATGGGACAGGTGTCCTGTATTCTAACTGATATGTGGAGACAGGTGTCCTGTAATCTAACTGAAAGGGCGAGACAGGTGTCCTGTGTTCTAACTGAAAGGGGGGAGACAGGTGTCCTGTGATCTAACTGAAAGGGGGGGACAGGTGTCCTGTGTTCTAACTGAAAGAGGGAGACAGGTGTCCTGTATTTTAACTGAAAGGGGGGGACAGGTGTCCTGTGTTCTAACTGAAAGGGCGAGACAGGTGTCCTGTGTTCTAACTGAAAGGGGGGAGACAGGTGTCTTGTGATCTAACTGAAAGGGGGGGACAGGTGTCCTGTGTTCTAACTGAAAGAGGGAGACAGGTGTCCTGTATTCTAACTGAAAGGGGGAGACAGGTCTCCTGTGTTCTATCTGAAAGGGGGGAGACAGGTGTCCTGTGTTCTAACTGAAAGGGGGATGAGACAGGTGTCCTGTATTCTAACTGATATGTGGAGACAGGTGTCCTGTAATCTATCTGAAAGGGGGGAGACAGGTGTCCTGTGTTCTAACTGAAAGGGGGATGGGACAGGTGTCCTGTATTCTAACTGATTTGTGGAGACAGGTGTCCTGTAATCTAACTGAAAGGGGGAGACAGGTGTCCAGTGTTCTAACTGAAAGGGGGGAGACAGGTGTCCTGTATTCTAACTGAAAGGGGTGGGACAGGTGTCCTGTGTTCTATCTGAAAGGAGGAGACAGGTGTCCTGTGTTCTAACTGAATGGGGGGAGACAGGTGTCCTGTGTTCTAACTGAAAGGGGGATGGGACAGGTGTCCTGTATTCTAACTGATATGTGGAGACAGGTGTCCTGTAATCTAACTGAAAGCGGGAGACAGGTGTCCTGTATTCTAACTGAAAGGGGGAGACAGGTCTCCTGTGTTCTATCTGAAAGGGGGGAGACAGGTGTCCTGTGTTCTAACTGAAAGGGGGATGAGACAGGTGTCCTGTATTCTAACTGATATGTGGAGACAGGTGTCCTGTAATCTAACTGAAAGGGGGAGACAGGTGTCCAGTGTTCTAACTGAAAGGGGGGAGACAGGTGTCCTGTATTCTAACTGAAAGGGGTGGGACAGGTGTCCTGTGTTCTATCTGAAAGGGGGAGACAGGTGTCCTGTGTTCTATCTGAAAGGGGGGAGACAGGTGTCCTGTGTTCTAACTGAAAGGGGGATGGGACAGGTGTCCTGTATTCTAACTGATATGTGGAGACAGGTGTCCTGTAATCTAACTGAAAGAGGGAGACAGGTGTCCAGTGTTCTAACTGAAAGGGGGGAGACAGGTGTCCTGTATTCTAACTGAAAGGGGTGGGACAGGTGTCCTGTGTTCTATCTGAAAGGGGGAGACAGGTGTCCTGTGTTCTATCTGAAAGGGGGGAGACAGGTGTCCTGTGTTCTAACTGAAAGTGGGATGGGACAGGTGTCCTGTATTCTAACTGATATGCGGAGACAGGTGTCCTGTAATCTAACTGAAAGGGGGAGACAGGTGTCCAGTGTTCTAACTGAAAGGGGGGAGACAGGTGTCCTGTATTCTAACTGAAAGGGGTGGGACAGGTGTCCTGTGTTCTATCTGAAAGGAGGAGACAGGTGTCCTGTGTTCTAACTGAATGGGGGGAGACAGGTGTCCTGTGTTCTAACTGAAAGGGGGGGAGACAGGTGTCCTGTGTTCTAACTGAAATGTGGAGACAGGTGTCCTGTATTCTAACTGAAGGGGGAGACAGGTGTCCTGTGTTCTAACTGAAATGTGGAGAAAGGTGTCCTGTATTCTAACTGAAATGTGGAGTCAGGTGTCCTGTGTTCTAACTGAAAGCGGGGGACACGTGTCCTATGTTCTAACTGAAAGGGGAAGACACGTGTCCTGTGTTCTAACTGAAAGGGGGAGACAGGTGTCCTGTATTCTAACTAAAGGGGGAGACAGGTGTCCTGTTATCTAACTGAAAGGGGGGGTGGACAGGTGTCCTGTGTTCTAACTGAAAGCGGGGAGACAGGTGTCCTGTATTCTAACTAAAGTGGGAGACAGGTGTCCTGTGTTCTAACTGAAAGGGGGGGACAGGTGTCCTGTGATCTAACTGAAAGGGGGAGACAGGTGTCCTGTGATCTAACTGAAATATGGAGACAGGTGTCCAGTGTTCTAACTGAAAGGGGAGACAGGTGTCCTGTGATCTAACTGAAATATGGAGACAGGTGTCCAGTGTTCTAACTGAAAGGGGAGACAGGTGTCCTGTGATCTAACTGAAATATGGAGACAGGTGTCCAGTGTTCTAACTGAAAGGGGAGACAGGTTTCCTGTGATCTAACTGAAAGGGGGAGACAGGTGTCCTGTGTTCTAACTGAAAGGGGGAGACAGGTGTCCTGTGTTCTAACTGAAATGTGGAGACAGGTGTCCTGTGATCTAACTGAAAGGGGAGACAGGTGTCCTGTGTTCTAACTAAAGGGGGAGACAGGTGTCCTGTGTTCTAACTGAAAGGGGAGACAGGTGTCCTGTGTTCTAACTAAAGGGGAGACAGGTGTCCTGTGATCTAACTGAAAGGGGGGGAGACAGGTGTCCTGTGTTCTAACTGAAATGTGGAGACAGGTGTCCTGTGTTCTAACTGAAATGTGGAGACAGGTGTCCTGTGATCTAACTGAAAGGGGAGACAGGTGTCCTGTGTTCTAACTGAAAGGGGGGAGACAGGTGTCCTGTGTTCTAACTGAAAGGGGGAGACAGGTGTCCTGTGTTCCAACTGAAAGGGGGGGACAGGTGTCCTGTGTTCTAACTGAAAGGGGAGACAGGTGTCCTGTGTTCTAACTGAAAGGGGGGAGACAGGTGTCCTGTGTTCTAACTGAAAGGGGGAGACAGGTGTCCTGTGATCTAACTGAAAGGGGGGAGACAGGTGTCCTGTATTCTAACTGAAAGGGGGTGAGAGGTGTCCTGTGTTCTAACTGAAAGGGGGGGACAGGTGTCCTGTGTTCTAACTGAAAGGGGGGAGACAGGTGTCCTGTGTTCTAACTGAAAGGGGGAGACAGGTGTCCTGTGTTCTAACTGAAATGTGGAGACAGGTGTCCTGTGATCTAACTGAAAGGGGAGACAGGTGTCCTGTGTTCTAACTGAAAGGGGAGACAGGTGTCCTGTGTTCTAACTGAAAGGGGGGGACAGGTGTCCTGTGTTCTAACTGAAAGGGGGGGACAGGTGTCCTGTTTTCTAACTGAAAGGGGGGAGACAGGTGTCCTGTGTTCTAACTGAAAGGGGGAGACAGGTGTCCTGTGTTCTAACTGAAATGTGGAGACAGGTGTCCTGTGTTCTAACTGAAATGTGGAGACAGGTGTCCTGTGATCTAACTGAAATATGGAGACAGGTGTCCTGTGTTCTAACTGAAATATGGAGACAGGTGTCCTGTGTTCTAACTGAAATATGGAGACAGGTGTCCTGTGTTCTAACTGAAATATGGAGACAGGTGTCCTGTGTTATAACTGAAATATGGAGACAGGTGTCCTGTGTTCTAACTGAAATATGGAGACAGGTGTCCTGTGTTCTAACTGAAATATGGAGACAGGTGTCCTGTGTTCTAACTGAAATGTGGAGACAGGTGTCCTGTGTTCTAACTGAAATGTGGAGACAGGTGTCCTGTGATCTAACTGAAATATGGAGACAGGTGTCCTGTGTTCTAACTGAAATATGGAGACAGGTGTCCTGTGTTCTAACTGAAATATGGAGACAGGTGTCCTGTGTTCTAACTGAAATATGGAGACAGGTGTCCTGTGTTATAACTGAAATATGGAGACAGGTGTCCTGTGTTCTAACTGAAATATGGAGACAGGTGTCCTGTGTTCTAACTGAAATATGGAGACAGGTGTCCTGTGTTCTAACTGAAAGGGGGGAGACAGGTGTCCTGTGTTCTAACTGAAAGGGGAGACAGGTGCCCTGTGTTCTAACTGAAATATGGAGACAGGTGTCCTGTGTTCTAACTGAAAGGGGGAGACAGGTGTCCTGTGTTCTAACTGAAATGTGGAGACAGGTGTCCTGTGTTCTAACTGAAATGTGGAGACAGGTGTCCTGTGATCTAACTGAAATATGGAGACAGGTGTCCTGTGTTCTAACTGAAATATGGAGACAGGTGTCCTGTGTTCTAACTGAAATATGGAGACAGGTGTCCTGTGTTCTAACTGAAAGGGGGGAGACAGGTGTCCTGTGATCTAACTGAAAGGGGGAGACAGGTGTCCTGTGATCTAACTGAAAGGGGAGACAGGTGCCCTGTGTTCTAACTGAAATGTGGAGACAGGTGTCCTGTGATCTAACTGAAAGGGGAGACAGGTGTCCTGTGTTCTAACTGAAAGGGGGGAGACAGGTGTCCTGTGTTCTAACTGAAAGGGGGAGACAGGTGTCCTGTGTTCCAACTGAAAGGGGGGGACAGGTGTCCTGTGTTCTAACTGAAAGGGGGAGACAGGTGTCCTGTGTTCTAACTGAAAGGGGGGAGACAGGTGTCCTGTGTTCTAACTGAAAGGGGGAGACAGGTGTCCTGTGATCTAACTGAAAGGGGGGAGACAGGTGTCCTGTATTCTAACTGAAAGGGGGTGAGAGGTGTCCTGTGTTCTAACTGAAAGGGGGGGACAGGTGTCCTGTGTTCTAACTGAAAGGGGGGAGACAGGGGTCCTGTGTTCTAACTGAAAGGGGGAGACAGGTGTCCTGTGTTCTAACTGAAATGTGGAGACAGGTGTCCTGTGATCTAACTGAAAGGGGAGACAGGTGTCCTGTGTTCTAACTGAAAGGGGAGACAGGTGTCCTGTGTTCTAACTGAAAGGGGGGGACAGGTGTCCTGTGTTCTAACTGAAAGGGGGGGACAGGTGTCCTGTTTTCTAACTGAAAGGGGGGAGACAGGTGTCCTGTGTTCTAACTGAAAGGGGGAGACAGGTGTCCTGTGTTCTAACTGAAATGTGGAGACAGGTGTCCTGTGTTCTAACTGAAATGTGGAGACAGGTGTCCTGTGATCTAACTGAAATATGGAGACAGGTGTCCTGTGTTCTAACTGAAATATGGAGACAGGTGTCCTGTGTTCTAACTGAAATATGGAGACAGGTGTCCTGTGTTCTAACTGAAATATGGAGACAGGTGTCCTGTGTTATAACTGAAATATGGAGACAGGTGTCCTGTGATCTAACTGAAAGGGGGAGACAGGTGTCCTGTATTCTAACTGAAAGGGGGAGACAGGTCTCCTGTGTTCTATCTGAAAGGGGGGAGACAGGTGTCCTGTGTTCTAACTGAAAGGGGGATGAGACAGGTGTCCTGTATTCTAACTGATATGTGGAGACAGGTGTCCTGTAATCTATCTGAAAGGGGGGAGACAGGTGTCCTGTGTTCTAACTGAAAGGGGGATGGGACAGGTGTCCTGTATTCTAACTGATTTGTGGAGACAGGTGTCCTGTAATCTAACTGAAAGGGGGAGACAGGTGTCCAGTGTTCTAACTGAAAGGGGGGAGACAGGTGTCCTGTATTCTAACTGAAAGGGGTGGGACAGGTGTCCTGTGTTCTATCTGAAAGGAGGAGACAGGTGTCCTGTGTTCTAACTGAATGGGGGGAGACAGGTGTCCTGTGTTCTAACTGAAAGGGGGATGGGACAGGTGTCCTGTATTCTAACTGATATGTGGAGACAGGTGTCCTGTAATCTAACTGAAAGCGGGAGACAGGTGTCCTGTATTCTAACTGAAAGGGGGAGACAGGTCTCCTGTGTTCTATCTGAAAGGGGGGAGACAGGTGTCCTGTGTTCTAACTGAAAGGGGGATGAGACAGGTGTCCTGTATTCTAACTGATATGTGGAGACAGGTGTCCTGTAATCTAACTGAAAGGGGGAGACAGGTGTCCAGTGTTCTAACTGAAAGGGGGGAGACAGGTGTCCTGTATTCTAACTGAAAGGGGTGGGACAGGTGTCCTGTGTTCTATCTGAAAGGGGGAGACAGGTGTCCTGTGTTCTATCTGAAAGGGGGGAGACAGGTGTCCTGTGTTCTAACTGAAAGGGGGATGGGACAGGTGTCCTGTATTCTAACTGATATGTGGAGACAGGTGTCCTGTAATCTAACTGAAAGAGGGAGACAGGTGTCCCGTGTTCTAACTGAAAGGGGGGAGACAGGTGTCCTGTATTCTAACTGAAAGGGGTGGGACAGGTGTCCTGTGTTCTATCTGAAAGGGGGAGACAGGTGTCCTGTGTTCTATCTGAAAGGGGGGAGACAGGTGTCCTGTGTTCTAACTGAAAGTGGGATGGGACAGGTGTCCTGTATTCTAACTGATATGCGGAGACAGGTGTCCTGTAATCTAACTGAAAGGGGGAGACAGGTGTCCAGTGTTCTAACTGAAAGGGGGGAGACAGGTGTCCTGTATTCTAACTGAAAGGGGTGGGACAGGTGTCCTGTGTTCTATCTGAAAGGAGGAGACAGGTGTCCTGTGTTCTAACTGAATGGGGGGAGACAGGTGTCCTGTGTTCTAACTGAAAGGGGGGGAGACAGGTGTCCTGTGTTCTAACTGAAATGTGGAGACAGGTGTCCTGTATTCTAACTGAAGGGGGAGACAGGTGTCCTGTGTTCTAACTGAAATGTGGAGAAAGGTGTCCTGTATTCTAACTGAAATGTGGAGTCAGGTGTCCTGTGTTCTAACTGAAAGCGGGGGACACGTGTCCTATGTTCTAACTGAAAGGGGAAGACACGTGTCCTGTGTTATAACTGAAAGGGGGAGACAGGTGTCCTGTATTCTAACTAAAGGGGGAGACAGGTGTCCTGTTATCTAACTGAAAGGGGGGGTGGACAGGTGTCCTGTGTTCTAACTGAAAGCGGGGAGACAGGTGTCCTGTATTCTAACTAAAGTGGGAGACAGGTGTCCTGTGTTCTAACTGAAAGGGGGGGACAGGTGTCCTGTGATCTAACTGAAAGGGGGAGACAGGTGTCCTGTGATCTAACTGAAATATGGAGACAGGTGTCCAGTGTTCTAACTGAAAGGGGAGACAGGTGTCCTGTGATCTAACTGAAATATGGAGACAGGTGTCCAGTGTTCTAACTGAAAGGGGAGACAGGTGTCCTGTGATCTAACTGAAATATGGAGACAGGTGTCCAGTGTTCTAACTGAAAGGGGAGACAGGTTTCCTGTGATCTAACTGAAAGGGGGAGACAGGTGTCCTGTGTTCTAACTGAAAGGGGGAGACAGGTGTCCTGTGTTCTAACTGAAATGTGGAGACAGGTGTCCTGTGATCTAACTGAAAGGGGAGACAGGTGTCCTGTGTTCTAACTAAAGGGGGAGACAGGTGTCCTGTGTTCTAACTGAAAGGGGAGACAGGTGTCCTGTGTTCTAACTAAAGGGGAGACAGGTGTCCTGTGATCTAACTGAAAGGGGGGGAGACAGGTGTCCTGTGTTCTAACTGAAATGTGGAGACAGGTGTCCTGTGTTCTAACTGAAATGTGGAGACAGGTGTCCTGTGATCTAACTGAAAGGGGAGACAGGTGTCCTGTGTTCTAACTGAAAGGGGGGAGACAGGTGTCCTGTGTTCTAACTGAAAGGGGGAGACAGGTGTCCTGTGTTCCAACTGAAAGGGGGGGACAGGTGTCCTGTGTTCTAACTGAAAGGGGGAGACAGGTGTCCTGTGTTCTAACTGAAAGGGGGGAGACAGGTGTCCTGTGTTCTAACTGAAAGGGGGAGACAGGTGTCCTGTGATCTAACTGAAAGGGGGGAGACAGGTGTCCTGTATTCTAACTGAAAGGGGGTGAGAGGTGTCCTGTGTTCTAACTGAAAGGGGGGGACAGGTGTCCTGTGTTCTAACTGAAAGGGGGGAGACAGGTGTCCTGTGTTCTAACTGAAAGGGGGAGACAGGTGTCCTGTGTTCTAACTGAAATGTGGAGACAGGTGTCCTGTGATCTAACTGAAAGGGGAGACAGGTGTCCTGTGTTCTAACTGAAAGGGGAGACAGGTGTCCTGTGTTCTAACTGAAAGGGGGGGACAGGTGTCCTGTGTTCTAACTGAAAGGGGGGGACAGGTGTCCTGTTTTCTAACTGAAAGGGGGGAGACAGGTGTCCTGTGTTCTAACTGAAAGGGGGAGACAGGTGTCCTGTGTTCTAACTGAAATGTGGAGACAGGTGTCCTGTGTTCTAACTGAAATGTGGAGACAGGTGTCCTGTGATCTAACTGAAATATGGAGACAGGTGTCCTGTGTTCTAACTGAAATATGGAGACAGGTGTCCTGTGTTCTAACTGAAATATGGAGACAGGTGTCCTGTGTTCTAACTGAAATATGGAGACAGGTGTCCTGTGTTATAACTGAAATATGGAGACAGGTGTCCTGTGTTCTAACTGAAATATGGAGACAGGTGTCCTGTGTTCTAACTGAAATATGGAGACAGGTGTCCTGTGTTCTAACTGAAATGTGGAGACAGGTGTCCTGTGTTCTAACTGAAATGTGGAGACAGGTGTCCTGTGATCTAACTGAAATATGGAGACAGGTGTCCTGTGTTCTAACTGAAATATGGAGACAGGTGTCCTGTGTTCTAACTGAAATATGGAGACAGGTGTCCTGTGTTCTAACTGAAATATGGAGACAGGTGTCCTGTGTTATAACTGAAATATGGAGACAGGTGTCCTGTGTTCTAACTGAAATATGGAGACAGGTGTCCTGTGTTCTAACTGAAATATGGAGACAGGTGTCCTGTGTTCTAACTGAAAGGGGGGAGACAGGTGTCCTGTGTTCTAACTGAAAGGGGAGACAGGTGCCCTGTGTTCTAACTGAAATATGGAGACAGGTGTCCTGTGTTCTAACTGAAAGGGGGAGACAGGTGTCCTGTGTTCTAACTGAAATGTGGAGACAGGTGTCCTGTGTTCTAACTGAAATGTGGAGACAGGTGTCCTGTGATCTAACTGAAATATGGAGACAGGTGTCCTGTGTTCTAACTGAAATATGGAGACAGGTGTCCTGTGTTCTAACTGAAATATGGAGACAGGTGTCCTGTGTTCTAACTGAAAGGGGGGAGACAGGTGTCCTGTGATCTAACTGAAAGGGGGAGACAGGTGTCCTGTGATCTAACTGAAAGGGGAGACAGGTGCCCTGTGTTCTAACTGAAATGTGGAGACAGGTGTCCTGTGATCTAACTGAAAGGGGAGACAGGTGTCCTGTGTTCTAACTGAAAGGGGGGAGACAGGTGTCCTGTGTTCTAACTGAAAGGGGGAGACAGGTGTCCTGTGTTCCAACTGAAAGGGGGGGACAGGTGTCCTGTGTTCTAACTGAAAGGGGGAGACAGGTGTCCTGTGTTCTAACTGAAAGGGGGGAGACAGGTGTCCTGTGTTCTAACTGAAAGGGGGAGACAGGTGTCCTGTGATCTAACTGAAAGGGGGGAGACAGGTGTCCTGTATTCTAACTGAAAGGGGGTGAGAGGTGTCCTGTGTTCTAACTGAAAGGGGGGGACAGGTGTCCTGTGTTCTAACTGAAAGGGGGGAGACAGGTGTCCTGTGTTCTAACTGAAAGGGGGAGACAGGTGTCCTGTGTTCTAACTGAAATGTGGAGACAGGTGTCCTGTGATCTAACTGAAAGGGGAGACAGGTGTCCTGTGTTCTAACTGAAAGGGGAGACAGGTGTCCTGTGTTCTAACTGAAAGGGGGGGACAGGTGTCCTGTGTTCTAACTGAAAGGGGGGGACAGGTGTCCTGTTTTCTAACTGAAAGGGGGGAGACAGGTGTCCTGTGTTCTAACTGAAAGGGGGAGACAGGTGTCCTGTGTTCTAACTGAAATGTGGAGACAGGTGTCCTGTGTTCTAACTGAAATGTGGAGACAGGTGTCCTGTGATCTAACTGAAATGTGGAGACAGGTGTCCTGTGTTCTAACTGAAATGTGGAGACAGGTGTCCTGTGATCTAACTGAAATATGGAGACAGGTGTCCTGTGTTCTAACTGAAATATGGAGACAGGTGTCCTGTGTTCTAACTGAAATATGGAGACAGGTGTCCTGTGTTATAACTGAAATATGGAGACAGGTGTCCTGTGTTCTAACTGAAATATGGAGACAGGTGTCCTGTATTCTAACTGAAATATGGAGACAGGTGTCCTGTGTTCTAACTGAAAGGGGGGAGACAGGTGTCCTGTGTTCTAACTGAAAGGGGAGACAGGTGCCCTGTGTTCTAACTGAAATATGGAGACAGGTGTCCTGTGTTCTAACTGAAAGGGGGAGACAGGTGTCCTGTGTTCTAACTGAAATGTGGAGACAGGTGTCCTGTGTTCTAACTGAAATGTGGAGACAGGTGTCCTGTGATCTAACTGAAATATGGAGACAGGTGTCCTGTGTTCTAACTGAAATATGGAGACAGGTGTCCTGTGTTCTAACTGAAATATGGAGACAGGTGTCCTGTGTTCTAACTGAAAGGGGGGAGACAGGTGTCCTGTGATCTAACTGAAAGGGGGAGACAGGTGTCCTGTGATCTAACTGAAAGGGGAGACAGGTGCCCTGTGTTCTAACTGAAATGTGGAGACAGGTGTCCTGTGATCTAACTGAAAGGGGAGACAGGTGTCCTGTGTTCTAACTGAAAGGGGGGAGACAGGTGTCCTGTGTTCTAACTGAAAGGGGGAGACAGGTGTCCTGTGTTCCAACTGAAAGGGGGGGACAGGTGTCCTGTGTTCTAACTGAAAGGGGGAGACAGGTGTCCTGTGTTCTAACTGAAAGGGGGGAGACAGGTGTCCTGTGTTCTAACTGAAAGGGGGAGACAGGTGTCCTGTGATCTAACTGAAAGGGGGGAGACAGGTGTCCTGTATTCTAACTGAAAGGGGGTGAGAGGTGTCCTGTGTTCTAACTGAAAGGGGGGGACAGGTGTCCTGTGTTCTAACTGAAAGGGGGGAGACAGGTGTCCTGTGTTCTAACTGAAAGGGGGAGACAGGTGTCCTGTGTTCTAACTGAAATGTGGAGACAGGTGTCCTGTGATCTAACTGAAAGGGGAGACAGGTGTCCTGTGTTCTAACTGAAAGGGGAGACAGGTGTCCTGTGTTCTAACTGAAAGGGGGGGACAGGTGTCCTGTGTTCTAACTGAAAGGGGGGGACAGGTGTCCTGTTTTCTAACTGAAAGGGGGGAGACAGGTGTCCTGTGTTCTAACTGAAAGGGGGAGACAGGTGTCCTGTGTTCTAACTGAAATGTGGAGACAGGTGTCCTGTGTTCTAACTGAAATGTGGAGACAGGTGTCCTGTGATCTAACTGAAATATGGAGACAGGTGTCCTGTGTTCTAACTGAAATATGGAGACAGGTGTCCTGTGTTCTAACTGAAATATGGAGACAGGTGTCCTGTGTTCTAACTGAAATATGGAGACAGGTGTCCTGTGTTATAACTGAAATATGGAGACAGGTGTCCTGTGTTCTAACTGAAATATGGAGACAGGTGTCCTGTGTTCTAACTGAAATATGGAGACAGGTGTCCTGTGTTCTAACTGAAATGTGGAGACAGGTGTCCTGTGTTCTAACTGAAATGTGGAGACAGGTGTCCTGTGATCTAACTGAAATATGGAGACAGGTGTCCTGTGTTCTAACTGAAATATGGAGACAGGTGTCCTGTGTTCTAACTGAAATATGGAGACAGGTGTCCTGTGTTCCAACTGAAATATGGAGACAGGTGTCCTGTGTTATAACTGAAATATGGAGACAGGTGTCCTGTGTTCTAACTGAAATATGGAGACAGGTGTCCTGTGTTCTAACTGAAATATGGAGACAGGTGTCCTGTGTTCTAACTGAAAGGGGGGAGACAGGTGTCCTGTGTTCTAACTGAAAGGGGAGACAGGTGCCCTGTGTTCTAACTGAAATATGGAGACAGGTGTCCTGTGTTCTAACTGAAAGGGGGAGACAGGTGTCCTGTGTTCTAACTGAAATGTGGAGACAGGTGTCCTGTGTTCTAACTGAAATGTGGAGACAGGTGTCCTGTGATCTAACTGAAATATGGAGACAGGTGTCCTGTGTTCTAACTGAAATATGGAGACAGGTGTCCTGTGTTCTAACTGAAATATGGAGACAGGTGTCCTGTGTTCTAACTGAAAGGGGGGAGACAGGTGTCCTGTGATCTAACTGAAAGGGGGAGACAGGTGTCCTGTGATCTAACTGAAAGGGGAGACAGGTGCCCTGTGTTCTAACTGAAAGGGTGGGACAGGTGTCCAGTGTTCTAACTGAAATGTGGAGACAGGTGTCCTGTGATCTAACTGAAATATGGAGACAGGTGTCCTGTGTTCTAACTGAAATATGGAGACAGGTGTCCTGTGTTCTAACTGAAATATGGAGACAGGTGTCCTGTGTTCTAACTGAAATATGGAGACAGGTGTCCTGTGTTATAACTGAAATATGGAGACAGGTGTCCTGTGTTCTAACTGAAATATGGAGACAGGTGTCCTGTGTTCTAACTGAAATATGGAGACAGGTGTCCTGTGTTCTAACTGAAATGTGGAGACAGGTGTCCTGTGTTCTAACTGAAATGTGGAGACAGGTGTCCTGTGATCTAACTGAAATATGGAGACAGGTGTCCTGTGTTCTAACTGAAATATGGAGACAGGTGTCCTGTGTTCTAACTGAAATATGGAGACAGGTGTCCTGTGTTCTAACTGAAATATGGAGACAGGTGTCCTGTGTTATAACTGAAATATGGAGACAGGTGTCCTGTGTTCTAACTGAAATATGGAGACAGGTGTCCTGTGTTCTAACTGAAATATGGAGACAGGTGTCCTGTGTTCTAACTGAAAGGGGGGAGACAGGTGTCCTGTGTTCTAACTGAAAGGGGAGACAGGTGCCCTGTGTTCTAACTGAAATATGGAGACAGGTGTCCTGTGTTCTAACTGAAAGGGGGAGTCAGGTGTCCTGTGTTCTAACTGAAATGTGGAGACAGGTGTCCTGTGTTCTAACTGAAATGTGGAGACAGGTGTCCTGTGATCTAACTGAAATATGGAGACAGGTGTCCTGTGTTCTAACTGAAATATGGAGACAGGTGTCCTGTGTTCTAACTGAAATATGGAGACAGGTGTCCTGTGTTCTAACTGAAATATGGAGACAGGTGTCCTGTGTTATAACTGAAATATGGAGACAGGTGTACTGTGTTCTAACAGAAATATGGAGACAGGTGTCCTGTGTTCTAACTGAAAGGGGGAGACAGGTGTCCTGTGTTCTAACTGAAAGGGGAGACAGGTGCCCTGTGTTCTAACTGAAATATGGAGACAGGTGTCCTGTGTTCTAACTGAAATGGGGGGACAGGTGTCCTGTGTTCTAACTGAAATATGGAGACAGGGGTCCTGTGTTCTAACTGAAAGGGGGGAGACAGGTGTCCTGTGATCTAACTGAAAGGGGGAGACAGGTGTCCTGTGATCTAACTGAAAGGGGAGACAGGTGCCCTGTGTTCTAACTGAAAGGGGGGGACAGGTGCCCTGTGTTCTAACTGAAAGGGGGGGACAGGTGTCCTGTGTTCTAACTGAAAGGGGGGAGACAGGTGTCCTGTGTTCTAACTGAAAGGGGGAGACAGGTGTCCTGTGGTCTAACTGAAAGGGGGAGACAGGTGTCCTGTGTTCTAACTGAAAGGGGGGGACAGGTGTCCTTTGTTCTAACTGAAAGGGGGGAGACAGCTGTCCTGTGTTCTAACTCAAAGGGGGAGACAGGTGTCCTGTGTTCTAACTGAAATGTGGAGACAGGTGTCCTGTGATCTAACTGAAAGGGGAGACAGGTGCCCTGTGTTCTAACTGAAAGGGGGGGACAGGTGTACTGTGTTCTAACTGAAAGGGGGAGACAGGTGTCCTGTGTTCTAACTAAAGGGGGAGACAGGTGTCCTGTGTTCTAACTGAAAGTGGGGGGGACAGGTGTCCTGTGTTCTAACTGAAAGTGGGGGGAGACAGGTGTCCTGTGTTCTAACTAAAGGGGGAGACTGGTGTCCTGTGATCTAACTGAAAGGGGGGGAGACAGGTGTCCTGTGTTCTAACTGAAAGGGGGGAGACAGGTGTCCTGTATTCTAACTGAAATTGGGGGGGGTCTGGTGTCCTGTGTTGTAACTGAAAGGGGGAGAGAGGTGTCCTGTGTTCTAACTGAAAGGGGGAGACAGGTGTCCTGTTTTCTAACTGAAAGGGGGAGACAGGTGTCCTGTTTTCTAACTGAAAGGGGCGGACAGGTGTCCTGTGTTCTAACTGAAAGGGGGAGACAGGTGTCCTGTGTTCTATCTGAAAGGGGGGAGACAGGTGTCCTGTGTTCTAACTGAAAGGGGGAGGGGACAGGTGTCCTGTATTCTAACTGAAAGGGGGAGACAGGTGTCCTGTGATCTAACTGAAAGGGGGAGACAGGTGTCCTGTGTTCTAACTGAAAGGGGGAGACGGTGTCCTGTATTCTAACTGAAAGGGGGAGACAGGTGTCCTGTGTTCTATCTGAAAGGGGGGAGACAGGTGTCCTGTGTTCTAACTGAAAGGGGGATGGGACAGGTGTCCTGTATTCTAACTGATATGTGGAGACAGGTATCCTGTAATCTAACTGAAAGGTGGGAGACAGGTGTCCAGTGTTCTAACTGAAAGGGGGGAGACAGGTGTCCTGTGTTCTAACTGAAAGGGGGAGACAGGTGTCCTGTATTCTAACTGAAATGTGGAGACAGGTGTTCTGTATTCTAACTGAAGGGGGAGACAGGAGTCCTGTGTTCTAACTGAAATGTGGAGACAGGTGTCCTGTATTCTAACTGAAGGGGGAGACTGGTGTCCTGTGTTCTAACTGAAATGTGGAGAAAGGTGTCCTGTATTCTAACTGAAATGTGGAGTCAGGTGTCCTGTGTTCTAAATGAAAGGGGGGAGACAGGAGTCCTGTATTCTAACTAAAGGGGGAGACAGGTGTCCTGTGATCTAACTATTGGGGGGGGACAGGTGTCCTATGTTCTAACTGAAAGGGGGGGGGGACAGGTGTCCTGTGTTCTAACTGAAAGGGGGGGACACGTGTCCTATGTTCTAACTGAAAGGGGGGGGGGACAGGTGTCCTGTGTTCTAACTGAAAGGGGGGAGACAGGAGTCCTGTATTCTAACTAAAGGGGGAGACAGGTGTCCTGTGATCTAACTAATGGGGGGGGACAGGTGTCCTGTGGTCTAACTGAAAGGGGGAGACAGGTGTCCTGTGTTCTAACTGAAAGGGGGGGGACGGGTGTCCAGAGTTCTAACTGAAAGGGGGAGACAGGTGTCCTGTGTTCTAACTGAAAGTGGGGGGGACAGGTGTCCTGTGTTCTAACTGAAAGTGGGGGGAGACAGGTGTCCTGTGTTCTAACTAAAGGGGGAGACTGGTGTCCTGTGATCTAACTGAAAGGGGGGGAGACAGGTGTCCTGTGTTCGAACTGAAAGGGGGGAGACAGGTGTCCTGTATTCTAACTGAAATTGGGGGGGGGACTGGTGTCCTGTGTTGTAACTGAAAGGGGGAGACAGGTGTCCTGTTTTCTAACTGAAAGGGGGAGACAGGTGTCCTGTTTTCTAACTGAAAGGGGGAGACAGGTGTCCTGTTTTCTAACTGAAAGGGGCGGACAGGTGTCCTGTGTTCTAACTGAAAGGGGGAGACAGGTGTCCTGAGTTCTATCTGAAAGGGGGGAGACAGGTGTCCTGTGTTCTAACTGAAAGGGGGAGGGGACAGGTGTCCTGTATTCTAACTGATATGTGGAGACAGGTGTCCTGTAATCTAACTGAAAGGGCGAGACAGGTGACCAGTGTTCTAACTGAAAGGGGGGAGACAGGTGTCCTGTGTTCTAACTGAAATGTGGAGACAGGTGTCCTGTGTTCTAACTGAAAGGGGGGGGACGGGTGTCCTGTGTTCTAACTGAAAGGGGGAGACAGGTGTCCTGTGTTCTAACTGAAAGGGGAGACAGGTGTCCTGTATTCTAACTGATATGTGGAGACAGGTGTCCTGTAATCTAACTGAAAGGGGGAGACAGGTGTCCTGTGTTCTAACTGAAAGGGGGAGACAGGTGTCCTGTGTTCTAACTGAAAGGGGAGACAGGTGTCCTGTGTTCTAACTGAAAGGGGGGGACAGGTGCCCTGTGTTCTAAATGAAAGGGGGGGACAGGTGCCCTGTCTTCTAACTGAAAGGGGGGAGACAGGTGTCCTGTGTTCTAACTGAAAGGGGGAGACAGGTGTCCTGTGGTCTAACTGAAAGGGGGAGACAGGTGTCCTGTGTTCTAACTGAAAGGGGGGGACAGGTGTCCTTTGTTCTAACTGAAAGGGGGGAGACAGGTGTCCTGTGTTCTAACTGAAAGGGGGAGACAGGTGTCCTGTATTCTAACTGAAAGGGGGAGACAGGTGTCCTGTGATCTAACTGAAAGGGGGAGACAGGTGTCCTGTGTTCTAACTGAAAGGGGGAGACAGGTGTCCTGTATTCTAACTGAAAGGGGGAGACAGGTGTCCTGTGTTCTATCTGAAAGGGGGGAGACAGGTGTCCTGTGTTCTAACTGAAAGGGGGATGGGACAGGTGTCCTGTATTCTAACTGATATGTGGAGACAGGTATCCTGTAATCTAACTGAAAGGTGGGAGACAGGTGTCCAGTGTTCTAACTGAAAGGGGGGAGACAGGTGTCCTGTGTTCTAACTGAAAGGGGCAGACAGGTGTCCTGTATTCTAACTGAAATGTGGAGACAGGTGTTCTGTATTCTAACTGAAGGGGGAGACAGGAGTCCTGTGTTCTAACTGAAATGTGGAGACAGGTGTCCTGTATTCTAACTGAAGGGGGAGACTGGTGTCCTGTGTTCTAACTGAAATGTGGAGAAAGGTGTCCTGTATTCTAACTGAAATGTGGAGTCAGGTGTCCTGTGTTCTAAATGAAAGGGGGGAGACAGGAGTCCTGTATTCTAACTAAAGGGGGAGACAGGTGTCCTGTGATCTAACTATTGGGGGGGGACAGGTGTCCTATGGTCCTACTGAAAATGGGGAGACAGGTGTCCTGTGTTCTAACTGAAAGGGGAAGACAGGTGTCCTGCATTCTAACTGAAAGGGGGAGACAGGTGTCCTGTGTTCTAACTGAAATGTGGAGACAGGTGTCCTGTGTTCTAACTGAAAGTGGGGAGACAGGTGTCCAGTGTTCTAACTGAAAGGGGGTAGACAGGTGTCCTGTATTCTAACTGAAAGGGGGGGAGACAGGTGTCCTGTGTTCTAACTGAAAGGGGGAGACAGGTGTCCTGTATTCTAACTGAAAGGGTGGGACAGGTGTCCTGTGTTCTAACCGAAATGTGGAGACAGGTGTCCTGTGTTCTAACTGAAAGGGGGGGGACAGGTGTCCTGTGTTCTAACTGAAAGGGGGGGACACGTGTCCTATGTTCTAACTGAAAGGGGGGGGGGACAGGTGTCCTGTGTTCTAACTGAAAGGGGGGAGACAGGAGTCCTGTATTCTAACTAAAGGGGGAGACAGGTGTCCTGTGATCTAACTAATGGGGGGGGAAAGGTGTCCTGTGGTCTAACTGAAAGGGGGAGACAGGTGTCCTGTGTTCTAACTGAAAGGGGGGGGACGGGTGTCCTGTGTTCTAACTGAAAGGGGGAGACAGGTGTCCTGTGTTCTAACTGAAAGGGGAGACAGGTGCCCTGTGTTCTAACTGAAAGGGGGGGACAGGTGCCCTGTGTTCTAACTGAAAGGGGGGGACAGGTGTCCTGTGTTCTAACTGAAAGGGGGGAGACAGGTGTCCTGTGTTCTAACTGAAAGGGGGAGACAGGTGTCCTGTGGTCTAACTGAAAGGGGGAGACAGGTGTCCTGTGTTCTAACTGAAAAGGGGGGGACAGGTGTCCTTTGTTCTAACTGAAAGGGGGGAGACAGGTGTCCTGTGTTCTAACTGAAAGGGGGAGACAGGTGTCCTGTATTCTAACTGAAAGGGGGAGACAGGTGTCCTGTGATCTAACTGAAAGGGGGAGACAGGTGTCCTGTGTTCTAACTGAAAGTGGGAGACAGGTGTCCTGTATTCTAATTGAAAGGGGGAGACAGGTGTCCTGTGTTCTATCTGAAAGGGGGGAGACAGGTGTCCTGTGTTCTAACTGAAAGGGGGATGGGACAGGTGTCCTGTATTCTAACTGATATGTGGAGACAGGTATCCTGTAATCTAACTGAAAGGTGGGAGACAGGTGTCCAGTGTTCTAACTGAAAGGGGGGGAGACAGGTGTCCTGTGTTCTAACTGAAAGGGGGAGACAGGTGTCCTGTATTCTAACTGAAATGTGGAGACAGGTGTCCTGTATTCTAACTGAAGGGGGAGACAGGAGTCCTGTGTTCTAACTGAAATGTGGAGACAGGTGTCCTGTATTCTAACTGAAGGGGGAGACTGGTGTCCTGTGTTCTAACTGAAATGTGGAGAAAGGTGTCCTGTATTCTAACTGAAATGTGGAGTCAGGTGTCCTGTGTTCTAACTGAAAGGGGGGTGACAGGAGTCCTGTATTCTAACTAAAGGGGGAGACAGGTGTCCTGTGATCTAACTATTGGGGGGGGACAGGTGTCCTGTGTTCTAACTGAAAGGGGGGGGACAGGTGTCCTGTGTTCTAACTGAAAAGGGGGGGACAGGTGTCCTGTGTTCTAACTGAAAGGGGGAGACAGGTGTCCTGTGTTCTAACTGAAAAGGGGGGGACATGTGTCCTGTGTTCTAACTGAAAGGGGGAGACAGGTGTCCTATGTTCTAACTGAAAGGGGGGGGGGACAGGTGTCCTGTGTTCTAACTGAAAGGGGGGGACACGTGTCCTATGTTCTAACTGAAAGGGGGGGGGGGACAGGTGTCCTGTGTTCTAACTGAAAGGGGGGAGACAGGAGTCCTGTATTCTAACTAAAGGGGGAGACAGGTGTCCTGTGATCTAACTAATGGGGGGGGACAGGTTGTCCTGTGATCTAACTGAAAGGGGGAGACAGGTGTCCTGTGTTCTAACTGAAAGGGGGAGACTGGTGTCCTGTGATCTAACTGAAAGGGGGGGGGAGACAGGTGTCCTGTGTTCTAACTGAAAGTGGGGAGACAGGTGTCCTGTATTCTAACTGAAAGTGGGTGGGGGGGACTGGTGTCCTGTGTTGTAACTGAAAGGGGGAGACAGGTGTCCTGTATTCTAACTGAAAGGGGGGAGACAGGTGTCCTGTGTTCTAACTGAAAGGGGCGGACAGGTATCCTGTGTTCTAACTGAAAGGGGGGAGACAGGTGTCCTGTGTTCTAACTGAAAGTGGGGAGACAGGTGTCCTGTATACTAACTGAATGTGGGGAGGGGACTGGTGTCCTGTGTTGTAACTGAAAGGGGGAGACAGGTGTCCTGTGTTGTAACTGATATGTGGAGACAGGTGTCCTGTAATCTAACTGAAAGGGGGAGACAGGTGTCCAGTGATCTAACTGAAAGGGGGGAGACAGGTGTCCTGTGTTCTAACTGAAATGTGGAGACAGGTGTCCTGTGTTCTAACTGAAAGGGGGGGGACGGGTGTCCTGTGTTCTAACTGAAAGGGGGAGACAGGTGTCCTGTGTTCTAACTGAAAGGGGAGACAGGTGTCCTGTATACTAACTGATATGTGGAGACAGGTGTCCTGTAATCTAACTGAAAGGGGGAGACAGGTGTCCTGTGTTCTAACTGAAAGGGGGAGACAGGTGTCCTGTGTCTAACTGAAAGGGGAGACTGGTGTCCTGTGTTCTAACTGAAAGGGGGGGACAGGTGCCCTGTGTTCTAACTGAAAGGGGGGGACAGGTGTCCTGTGTTCTAACTGAAAGGGGGAGACAGGTGTCCTGTGTTCTAACTGAAAGGGGGAGACAGGTGTCCTGTGGTCTAACTGAAAGGGGGAGACAGGTGTCCTGTGTTCTAACTGAAAGGGGGGGACAGGTGTCCTTTGTTCTAACTGAAAGGGGGGGAGACAGGTGTCCTGTGTTCTAACAGAAAGGGGGAGACAGGTGTCCTGTATTCTAACTGAAAGGGGAGGACAGGTGTCCTGTGATCTAACTGAAAGGGGGAGACAGGTGTCCTGTGTTCTAACTGAAAGGGGGAGACAGGTGTCCTGTATTCTAACTGAAAGGGGGAGACAGGTGTCCTGTGTTCTATCTGAAAGGGGGGAGACAGGTGTCCTGTGTTCTAACTGAAAGGGGGATGGGACAGGTGTCCTGTATTCTAACTGATATGTGGAGACAGGTATCCTGTAATCTAACTGAAAGGTGGGAGACAGGTGTCCAGTGTTCTAACTGAAAGGCGGGAGACAGGTGTCCTGTGTTCTAACTGAAAGGGGGAGACAGGTGTCCTGTATTCTAACTGAAATGTGGAGACAGGTGTCCTGTATTCTAACTGAAGGGGGAGACAGGAGTCCTGTGTTCTAACTGAAATGTGGAGACAGGTGTCCTGTATTCTAACTGAAGGGGGAGACTGGTGTCCTGTGTTCTAACTGAAATGTGGAGAAAGGTGTCCTGTATTCTAACTGAAATGTGGAGTCAGGTGTCCTGTGTTCTAACTGAAAGGGGGGAGACAGGAGTCCTGTATTCTAACTAAAGGGGGAGACAGGTGTCCTGTGATCTAACTATTGGGGGGGGACAGGTGTCCTATGTTCTAACTGAAAGGGGGGGGACAGGTGTCCTGTGTTCTAACTGAAAGGGGGGGACACGTGTCCTATGTTCTAACTGAAAGGGGGGAGACAGGTGTCCTGTGTTCTAACTGAAAGGGGGGAGACAGGTGTCCTGTGTTCTATCTGAAAGGGGGGGGGACAGGTGTCCTGTGTTCTAACTGAAAGGGGGGAGACAGGAGTCCTGTATTCTAACTAAAGGGGGAGACAGGTGTCCTGTGATCTAACTAATGGGGGGGGACAGGTGTCCTGTGGTCTAACTGAAAGGGGGAGACAGGTGTCCTGTGTTCTAACTGAAAGGGGGGGGACGGGTGTCCTGTGTTCTAACTGAAAGGGGGAGACAGGTGTCCTGTGTTCTAACTGAAAGGGGAGACAGGTGCCCTGTGTTCTAACTGAAAGGGGGGGACAGGTGCCCTGTGTTCTAACTGAAAGGGGGGGACAGGTGTCCTGTGTTCTAACTGAAAGGGGGGAGACAGGTGTCCTGTGTTCTAACTGAAAGGGGGAGACAGGTGTCCTGTGGTCTAACTGAAAGGGGGAGACAGGTGTCCTGTGTTCTAACTGAAAGGGGGGGACAGGTGTCCTTTGTTCTAACTGAAAGGGGGGAGACAGGTGTCCTGTGTTCTAACTGAAAGGTGGAGACAGGTGTCCTGTATTCTAACTGAAAGGGGGAGACAGGTGTCCTGTATTCTAACTGAAAGGGGGAGACAGGTGTCCTGTGTTCTATCTGAAAGGGGGGAGACAGGTGTCCTGTGTTCTAACTGAAAGGGGGATGGGACAGGTGTCCTGTATTCTAACTGATATGTGGAGACAGGTATCCTGTAATCTAACTGAAAGGTGGGAGACAGGTGTCCAGTGTTCTAACTGAAAGGGGGGAGACAGGTGTCCTGTGTTCTAACTGAAAGGGGGAGACAGGTGTCCTGTATTCTAACTGAAATGTGGAGACAGGTGTCCTGTATTCTAACTGAAGGGGGAGACAGGAGTCCTGTGTTCTAACTGAAATGTGGAGACAGGTGTCCTGTATTCTAACTGAAGGGGGAGACTGGTGTCCTGTGTTCTAACTGAAATGTGGAGAAAGGTGTCCTGTATTCTAACTGAAATGTGGAGTCAGGTGTCCTGTGTTCTAACTGAAAGGGGGGTGACAGGAGTCCTGTATTCTAACTAAAGGGGGAGACAGGTGTCCTGTGATCTAACTATTGGGGGGGAAGACAGGTGTCCTGTGGTCTAACTGAAAGGGGGGGGGGACAGGTGTCCTGTGTTCTAACTGAAAGGGGGTGACACGTGTCCCATGTTCTAACTGAAAGGGGGGGGGACAGGTGTCCTGTGTTCTAACTGAAAGGGGGGAGACAGGAGTCCTGTATTCTAACTAAAGGGGGAGACAGGTGTCCTGTGATCTAACTAATGGGGGGGACAGGTGTCCTGTGATCTAACTGAAAGGGGGGAGACAGGTGTCCTGTGTTCTAACTGAAAGGGGGAGACTGGTGTCCTGTGTTCTAACTGAACGGGGGGGACAGGTGTCCTGTGTTCTAACTGAAAGTGGGGAGACAGGTGTCCTGTATACTAACTGAATGTGGGGGGGGGGACTGGTGTCCTGTGTTGTAACTGAAAGGGGGAGACAGGTGTCCTGTGTTGTAACTGAAAGGGGAAGACAGGTGTCCTGTAATCTAACTGAAAGGGGGAGACAGGTGTCCAGTGTTCTAACTGAAAGTGGGGAGACAGGTATCCTGTATTCTAACTGAAAGGGGGGGGGGACAGGTGTCCTGTGTTCTAACTGAAAGGGGGAGACAGGTGTCCTGTATTCTAACTGAAAGGGGGAGATAGGTGTCCTGTGTTCTTACTGAAAGGGGGGAGACAGGTGTCCTGTATTCTAACTGAAAGGGGGGGGGAACAGGTGTCCTGTGTTCTAACTAAAGGGGGAGACAGGAGTCCTGTATTCTAACTAAAGGGGGAGACAGGTGTCCTGTGATCTAACTGAAAGGGGGAGACAGGTGTCCTGTATTCTAACTAAAGGGGGGAGACAGGTGTCCTGTGTTCTAACTGAAAGGGGGGGGACAGGTGTCCTGTGATCTAACTGAAAGGGGGAGACAGGTGTCCTGTATTCTAACTGAAAGGGGGAGACAGGTGTCCTGTGTTCTAACTGAAAGGGGGGAGACAGGTGTCCTGTGTTCTAACTGAAAGGGGGAGACAGGTGTCCTGTATTCTAACTGAAAGGGGGAGACAGGTGTCCTGTGTTCTATCTGAAAGGGGGGAGACAGGTGTCCTGTGTTCTAACTGAAAGGGGGATGGGACAGGTGTCCTGTATTCTAACTGATATGTGGAGACAGGTATCCTGTAATCTAACTGAAAGGTGGGAGACAGGTGTCCAGTGTTCTAACTGAAAGGGGGGAGACAGGTGTCCTGTGTTCTAACTGAAAGGGGGAGACAGGTGTCCTGTATTCTAACTGAAATGTGGAGACAGGTGTCCTGTATTCTAACTGAAGGGGGAGACAGGAGTCCTGTGTTCTAACTGAAATGTGGAGACAGGTGTCCTGTATTCTAACTGAAGGGGGAGACTGGTGTCCTGTGTTCTAACTGAAATGTGGAGAAAGGTGTCCTGTATTCTAACTGAAATGTGGAGTCAGGTGTCCTGTGTTCTAACTGAAAGGGGGGTGACAGGAGTCCTGTATTCTAACTAAAGGGGGGGGGACAGGTGTCCTGTGTTCTAACTAAAGGGGGAGACAGGAGTCCTGTATTCTAACTAAAGGGGGAGACAGGTGTCCTGTGATCTAACTGAAAGGGGGAGACAGGTGTCCTGTATTCTAACTAAAGGGGGAGACAGGTGTCCTGTGTTCTAACTGAAAGGGGGGGGACAGGTGTCCTGTGATCTAACTGAAAGGGGGAGACAGGTGTCCTGTATTCTAACTAAAGGGGGAGACAGGTGTCCTGTGTTCTAACTGAAAGGGGGGGGACAGGTGTCCTGTGATCTAACTGAAAGGGGGAGACAGGTGTCCTGTATTCTAACTGAAAGGGGGAGACAGGTGTCCTGTGTTCTAACTGAAAGGGGGGAGACAGGTGTCCTGTGTTCTAACTGAAAGGGGGGAGACAGGTGTCCTGTGTTCTAATGGAAAGGGGGGGGGGGACAGGTGTCCTGTGTTCTAACTGAAAGGGGGGAGACAGGTGTCCTGTGTTCTAACAGAAAGGGGGGGACAGGTGTCCTGTATTCTAACTGAAATGTGGAGACAGGTGTCCTGTGTTCTAACTGAAAGGGGGGAGACAGGTGTCCTGTGTTCTAACTGAAAGGGGGGAGACAGGTGTCCAGTGTTCTAACTGAAAGGGGAGACAGGTGTCCTGTGATCTAACTGAAAGGGGGGAGACAGGTGTCCTGTGATCTAACTGAAATGTGGAGACAGGTGTCCTGTGTTCTAACTGAATGGGGGGAGACAGGTGTCCTGTGTTCTAACTGAAATGTGGAGACAGGTGTCTTGTGATCTAACTGAAAGGGGAGACAGGTGTCCTGTGTTCTAACTAAAGGGGAGACAGGTGTCCTGTGATCTAACTGAAAGGGGAGACAGGTGTCCTGTGTTCTAACTAAAGGGGTAGGGAGGTGTCCTGTGTTCTAACTGAAATGTGGAGACAGGTGTCCTGTGTTCTAACTGAAAGGGGGGGACAGGTGTCCTGTGTTCTAACTGAAAGGGGGGGACAGGTGTCCTGTTTTCTAACTGAAAGGGGGAGACAGGTGTCCTGTGTTCTAACTGAAAGGGGGAGACAGGTGTCCTGTGTTCTAACTGAAATGTGGAGACAGGTGTCCTGTGTTCTAACTGAAATGTGGAGACAGGTGTCCTGTGATCTAACTGAAATATGGAGACAGGTGTCCTCTGTTCTTACTGAAATATGGAGACAGGTGTCCTGTGTTCTAACTGAAATATGGAGACAGGTGTCCTGTGTTCTAACTGAAATATGGAGACAGGTGTCCTGTGTTATAACTGAAATATGGAGACAGGTGTCCTGTGTTCTAACTGAAATATGGAGACAGGTGTCCTGTGTTCTAACTGAAATATGGAGACAGGTGTCCTGAGTTCTAACTAAAAGGGGGGAGACAGGTGTCCTGTGTTCTAACTGAAAGGGGAGACAGGTGCCCTGTGTTCTAACTGAAATATGGAGACAGGTGTCCTGTGTTCTAACAGAAATGGGGGGACAGGTGTCCTGTGTTCTAACTGAAATATGGAGACAGGTGTCCTGTGTTCTAACTGAAAGGGGGGAGACAGGTGTCCTGTGATCTAACTGAAAGGGGGAGACAGGTGTCCTGTGATCTAACTGAAAGGGGAGACAGGTGCCCTGTGTTCTAACTGAAAGGGGGGGACAGGTGCCCTGTGTTCTAACTGAAAGGGGGGGACAGGTGTCCTGTGTTCTAACTGAAAGGGGGGAGACAGGTGTCCTGTGTTCTAACTGAAAGGGGAGACAGGTGTCCTGTGGTCTAACTGAAAGGGGGAGACAGGTGTCCTGTGTTCTAACTGAAAGGGGGGGACAGGTGTCCTTTGTTCTAACTGAAAGGGGGGAGACAGCTGTCCTGTGTTCTAACTGAAAGGGGGAGACAGGTGTCCTGTGTTCTAACTGAAATGTGGAGACAGGTGTCCTGTGATCTAACTGAAAGGGGAGACAGGTGCCCTGTGTTCTAACTGAAAGGGGAGGACAGGTGTCCTGTGTTCTAACTGAAAGGGGGGACAGGTGTCCTGTGTTCTAACTGAAAGGGGGAGACAGGTGTCCTGTGTTCTAACTAAAGGGGGAGACAGGTGTCCTGTGTTCTAACTGAAAGTGGGGGGGACAGGTGTCCTGTGTTCTAACTGAAAGTGGGGGGGAGACAGGTGTCCTGTGTTCTAACTAAAGGGGGAGGACTGGTGTCCTGTGATCTAACTGAAAGGGGGGGAGACAGGTGTCCTGTGTTCTAACTGAAAGGGGGGAGACAGGTGTCCTGTATTCTAACTGAAATTGGGGGGGGGACTGGTGTCCTGTGTTGTAACTGAAAGGGGGAGAGAGGTGTCCTGTGTTCTAACTGAAAGGGGGAGACAGGTGTCCTGTTTTCTAACTGAAAGGGGGAGACAGGTGTCCTGTTTTCTAACTGAAAGGGGCGGACAGGTGTCCTGTGTTCTAACTGAAAGGGGGAGACA